>NW_027249396.1:0-95000 GCF_030848795.1 Temnothorax nylanderi
GTACAGCGCGATAAAGATCGCGGGCCGGCAAAGTTCAAAAGGGCGACTCGGTACGCGTCAGCAAATACAAGCGCTTTTTCGAGAAGGGTTACACGCCGAATTGGACCACCGAGGTTGTTTAAGATCGTTAAAGTGCAGCAATACCAAACACGGAAACCTATCTACTCAGAGGACTATCGTGGGAAAATCCGTCGTTGAGCGTTCTACGAATATGAGTTGCATCGCGCGACGTATCCTGACGTGTATCTCGTGGAGAAAGTACTGCGCAGGAAGGGTGACGAGGTTTACGTGAAATGGCTGGGATTCGATGGATCGCAAATCTTGGATACACAAGAATAATGTTATTTAATTCGTACAGATTGTATTTTTTAAAACATATGAAAAAATAAACTATGTAAAAAATATTAAATACAAAATATCCAATATATAAAAAATATGTAACGACGTATGCAACATATAAAATGTTTGAAATACATATAAATGTTTGAAATACATATACGATATCTTTATTAATATCCTTTCTAATATAATATGTTATCTACTATTGCGGGTTTCGTGTCATCTGGCGCTATAAACAAATATTTTTCTTGAAGAAGGGGGCTGTTATTACGTAACGTATCTATTTCACACTATTTTTACGACGCAGTACGCGAGACAAAGGAAGAACTGCAAAACAAAGAAAAAATGATCTTTCAAGATTCAGTTGGAGCGAGAGAGAGAGCAAAGGGTATATAACGAGGGATGCATCAAGCTACAGTAGTATGATTTGAGAGCTTAAACACCTCGGTGATACATCTGTGCATTGATTGAGACATTTAAATCTGTGTACAGTGATCGAAACAGTTAAAATCTGTGCGGAGCGATCGAAACAGTTAACAATCTATGGTGCAGCGATTCATCTGTGCAACAGTTCATCTGGTAAATTTGCAAATTATTATTATTTAAAATTATTGGAATGTGAGTGGTATAATTTTTATGACATATTTTTGTCAAAGGTTTTTGACAAAATCGCAGTATGGAGATGGTGGTGGAAGGCTTCGGTCTGAAGCTCACGCAAAAGGATCTCCACGCTGGTCGATTTAATTGGCTCAACGACGAAGTGATTAACTTTTATATGAATCTACTGATCGCCAGAGGTACATCTTCGAACAAATATCCGAAAGTACATGCGATGAACACGTTCTTTTACCCAAAACTTCTGTCGAGCGGTCACTCGTCTCTGAAGCGAGGACCAAGAAGGTGGACATCTTTGCGCAAGATCTCATTATTATCCAATACATTTGAATGTGCACTGGTGTATGTCAATAGTAGATTTCCGCGATAAAACAATGTTTATTACGACAGTATGGGCAGTGATAATCCGAAATGTCTGGCTGCGCTAAAACTATATTTACAAGATGAGAGTCTTGACAAAAAGAAACAACCTTATGATATGAGTGATTGGATATTTATTCCGCCAAGAATATTCCGAACAGACGAACGGCAGCGATTGTGGTGGTATTCTCTTGCATGTTCGCCGAATACGTCTGGCAAGCAGGAAGAAACGTTCACGCACGATGACATGCCGTACTTTAGGAACAAAAAGTTTAGGGAAGTAATAAATGGAAATATTATATAAAAAAATTTTTATTGAATAAATGTGTATAATATAAAATATAAAAATATATGTGATTAATATTGTATAAAAATTTTTTTATTGAAAATGTTTTATAATATAAAATATAAAATATATACGTGATTAATTTCCTTCCATTATACATATACGTACATACATATATACATACATACATTCATACTAGTACATTACATTACATTACATTACATTACATTACATAATACATTACATTACTTATATTACGTTACATACATATGTTGTGTTATATACTACTACGTACATTACATACATATATTCATAGGTATTACGTACATACATTTTATTATATATATATACATTACTACATACATACATAATACATACAACATACATACATACATACATACATACATACATACATACATATTATACATACATATATACATACATACATGAATCTTCACTGTTCCTTATCATATAAAGGTATGCGATAATGTCCCCAAGGCAATGTATCTGTCGAATCCGGCACGATATATATCGCTTATCGTCGTAAGGACTCAGAGCGATTTCGTCTCACTGATAGTGTACACTTCGTGCATTTTCGATCGTATGCACGACTGCGGTCGAGTCATTTCGATCTCATCGTTCAGACACCGCGTGTAGTCGTCGAACGTAATGGTGCGCGCGATAACGTTGCTTTTGACACCTTTAGCTTTTTACAATCTTTTTTGCCATCGACTCGCAAGGCATACATTTTCGCCTAAGTCCAACGAATTCGGTCATGATCGCGCCGTTGTTTCGTCCTTCATCAGGCCCGGCACTTTTTTATTCACGAGAGGTATACCGTAAGCGTTATCTACCGCGTAATCACTCGTGTCGAACCTGGCTATATCACGTTCATCGTCTCGTACGCGTCGTCGCACTCGATATGATAAATCAAACTGTCCGTGTCGGTATACATGATTCTACACGAGTCGCGGTACAGGGAGACATGTACTCGTGGTGAAATTCGTATAGGCATACCTTCGACAAGTCGAGGATGCACATGCCGACGTAGATCGGTTTGTCGAATTTCACCTCGAGTTTGCGCATTTCGACGGCTACCAGATTTTCCGAAAACACGCTCCTGCTGTGGAAATTCGGTCGCGCGATCATTGCCTCCGCGCCGTATCGTCCGTCCCACTTCGTCAGTAACTTTACATCGACGTGATTGCGTACATTCTCCATCGTTTTCCCGAAAACTGCGTTATTCATTAATTTATATAAATTTTTTTCGAACTTATTTTGGCCTGTGTTCTAAATTCTGTATTGAGTTCGATGTAAGCGCGGAGCCACGCAGATTGAACGAATTGTAATACGCGATGTATTTTGTGACGCGAAGACCGTGGCGCGTGCACTGCTGTAGATTGCGATAATGAATAACGTAACGCTCCTTATCGTTCACCGTGGCGAGAAGTTGTGTCCTGCCGTTTGCCGGGCGGTTTATCGCGCGTTGGACAGAACGGTAGGTCAGTGTGCGCGTTGTGTTTATCCTGCGGATACTCTAGGTCGACCTCGAGAATATAGCCCGTAGGCGAATCCAAAGCGATCGCGTTATAGTCGAAATTCGACACGTCTTCGACCCATCGAAACTCCGCGTAGGGCAATGGTTGACACATCGCCCAGCCGTACAAATTGTTGACATCGAAGTACATTAGATACGATGACGGTTTCGATGAATCGTACGACTGCATGTACTTATTGTTGGCCTGCGCGTATCTGCCGGAACATTGACTCAGGCCGCCGCGAATACCACGTTCGATAAACATAACCATGTCAATGTCGGTCAGCAGTTCGAAATTGATACACGTATGTTTCAATGGCATCCCACGTAAAGCCTGGTAAAGTATAATAATACGCGGGATCGAGTCCGTAACTCGCGACGCAGCTGTCGCGGAAATTTTCAAAGATATCGGCCAACAGCAAGACATCGGTTTTCAGATATAGATCGCTGTAGTCCACGAGCGGGTTGAACGGAGAATCGCTGCCAGACGTTGCGGCGTGCGCGTAATCGCTCTCGGATACGGTTTCACCGGTCAAGGAACTGTAAAATGAATCGCGCGGCGGTAAACACGTATCCTCCGCTTTTCGACGCTGTCCACGTATTCGTATGGAAGACACCTTTTCGCGTCAATAATTTGAAATCGTCGTCGGATAACGCGGAAAATTGGGAACGTATAATTTTTAATTTATCCTTGTCGAGGAAGGATGCCAATTTGCGAGACTCGCGCTCAGAAATTTATACGAGTCGATAAATCTTAATTTATGTCGCTGCGCGAATCTGATCTTTCCGCTGTGTCTTTCACATGCTTCGTGAATGAGATGTACTTTTCCTTTGTTATAGGCAGTACATCGATCGAGCCTTCGAACGCGGCAGCTATCTCCTTGATAATAAAGTGTGCGTCATAGCCCGACAGATTGTGGAATATTACTGGGATGAAGTGAGAATCCTTATAATTCAGATTGCACGTCGAGTGTGCCGGACCTCTGTAACGCCCGGTCAGGTGGCAATGATCGCGTACACGATTATCATCCGGCGCGAACGGTTTTTCACATATGTGACATTGCGTCGCGCTGCGAAATGTCTCCCACTCTCTCGCGTTAGGTCTACCATGCATACATTGTCTGACAAGATATTCTTTACGCGATGCGCCAATCCTTTGAGTTCCTCGACGAACCACGCGACGCAGTCATTATCGCGACGAAATCGATACGCTGATAACGTTTTGTCGTACGAGCACTGTATGTAGTATGCTATACTACATACCCGATGATGTTGATAGACGTATGACGCGTGTTCCGTCTCGGTTGTGTCTTCTGCAGCACGCACTCCAGATCGGCATATACCACGAAGGGAAGTCGCTCTTTCCTGCTGTGGTTCTTGAAGCTCAGCCATTGTTGTCCTCGCTCGGCAGTCGGATTGCGCATTTGTTTACCTCTCGGCAGTCCACAGTGTAAGACTGCACTTGTCGCTCAAACTAAAATAGTGAAGACATCTGCAAAAAAGAAACACAATATTATAAATTTTTTTATATACAAAATATTCTATTATTATTTTAAAAAAGTATAGACACTTACCGATCACAAATGTACTTTGTGTGTCTATGTTTGTTAATTTGTGAGCTCACGAGGCGGGATAGATGCTTAATCCACGCAAAATGTCCAACATTGTTGTCTCGTGGATCCTGCACGTACAGCAGATTCACATGTTTATCACTCGTGCGGTCGGTAAGCCGTATGGAAGAAACGGTTGACGTCTTCTGTCCCTCGATGGTATAGACATTGACGGATATATTGTTGAGCCGTTCGAACTTTTTAATTTGACTCAACGTCATTGGAAACTCAATGTCTCGTACATTCAATACCGTTGAATAATGCGGGTATGATGATTCCGTTCTGAATGTCTTTCGGCTGGATGCAAGGCGGCTACCACTGACCACGCAAAACACGCATTGTCCATAGACAGTACATTGATTACCGCATTCTTCGTTTTAATGTCTTGAGGCAATTTCAAGTGACACCCCGCGCGCAAAGGATTGTATCTGTTGACGTTCACCGTCAAATTGAGGATTCGCGTCAACGCCCACCCACTGTCGCGTTCCTGGAACTCCTCGAGTTTCGCTAATGTGGGCTCGATAACGTGCCGCTCGTACCACTCGCGCAAGTGCGATGTACGACAGAGTTCTTTGTTATTTGTATTAAAACTCTTATTGGCACGTTTATCGCCCGCCACAAACTCCCGTTGAACAAGGTGTTCACTTTGACACAGTTATGTTTTCTTATAATGTCTCGCACTCGCTTGCACACTACGCTGCAGGCGTCTTCCAAAAACTGCCGCGGTTCTACATGGTCTGTATTAATTACCGCACCGGTCATTATCCGCGATTCGAACGCGGCGTCGATTTCTCGCCATACGAGTTCTGTCGCGCGCGTGTCGCCACTGTTACCGGCATTCGCATAATCACCACCGCTACGGATAAATTGTCTTTCCAATCGCGTCTTCGCACCCTCGAGTCGCGCGATTCTGGCAACCAACTTTTGCCTCTGCCCGATTGAGAGCCGCGGACGTTTGGCACGACAACCTTCTTCGAGCTGCTCGACGAATTCCGTGCATTGCAGCGCCCATGTAAATATTCACCCAAGGTAGCGACTTGGTCGGACAGCTCCAATAGATCGCGTTCGGTTTGCTCGAATTGATCCATGTTTGATCTATTTCGCACAAAACTCAGTTCAAACTCGCTATCATCATTATTGTTCTTTCTCTTCGAGTTGTTCGCTCGAATCTTCATTCATTTCGCGCAATGCAGCTCGTGCTTGTAGAGTATTCAAGCGATAGTATTCCGACCATACGGCGTAATCACCTTCACTGTTCCTAGGTACTTCGAATTTAACTCTATCCCACCGATTCCAAAGTTTATCGCGAAACACCTCTTCGTCTTCAGCGCTCATGTAACGAATCTCTTTGGAATTTCATCGCAACTCCACTCATATACCGTTCCGATCTATTACCGAAAGCTATTATTGTTCGTATCCACAGTTCTTCCGCACACATGGATTTCCGATCGCCCTTCGCAGAGAGTACGTCGTCAGATCCAGCGAGCGTCTCCTTCATCTCCTGACTCCAGCGATTCCGCTCCCCCGCCATATCACCATATAAGTTCGGTGATGGAGTCGCTCTGTTTTGCAGCGAGTCATCGAATCGGAATCGGACGCATACATAGTCATTTTATTCATTATTTCTTCCATTTCAATTGTCCCCGTTTACAAATGTAAACTTGATCCATGTTTGATCTATTCACACAAATATAAGCACCGTTTCTTCTTGTTCACTGTTATTAAAAAATGTTCACGTCGCGAAAAAGCTAATAATTTTTTATTTTCGCTGACATTCGCCGCAATCCTTAATCATTGGAGCGGGACCGTCAATGTGCGTTTCCCCACGTTGATTCCAATGTTCGTCACAGCGACGATAGGTCTGAACCTCCAAATCCACCTTTATGTGCTCCGGAAGTTTGTCCCACACGTAGTGGATGTGATCGCCGCACATTTGCAACAGAACGGCTTTCGGCACGAATTGCAGCTGTTCGGCGCTAAAATCGCGAATGTCCGACGGTCTTGACAGCAGGACGAACATCTTTGCGACTGAGCGATAAAAGAATCTTTTACAGAGCACTTGCACATGATAATGTTCAACCATACAATAACGAAGAAACCGCGTTACTTTTCGATCGATGTATAGCTCTCAAATCTCACTACTGCGGCTCGACGCGCTTCATCCCTCGTTATATACCCTTTGCTCTCTCTCTCACTCCAACTGATTTTTGAAAGATCTTTTCCTTTGTCTCGCGTACTGCGTTGTAAAAAAATAGCGCGATAACACTTCCTTTTTCTAGAAAAATGTTGTTTACGACGAACATGTTCCGACAGGTTCGACGCGTTATCGGGTAGATCATCGTCCCGATGACGTCATTTCTTCCTTTGTCTTTTACGTACTGCGTAGATAGATTGTTTTTTAAGTATAAATCATACTATAATTCCTTCGCGCGCATTTCTATTCGAGTCGTATATGCGACGTCCGCCAAAAACTCCGGCTGCTTGAATTTTACAATCAAATATCGCATATCATAACATAGAAGCGAGGCGTCGATGCTCCAGCGGACGTCTACGCTCGCAGGTGTAATGCGAGACGTATTGCTATCAGTTTATACACCGCCCATTATATTTTTTTCTCTGGCGACTTCTCCGTTCTGCAACCGTCATTGAATTCAGTCGCATCGAGTCAGCGCAAAGTGGTTCACGTGTTTTTACGAGTTTTTTTGTGTACGAACGCGTGTTCGGACGTGTTCTGTGATGTCTCCGCGCGAACCTTTTATACCTAAAGACATAGAAGATAGTGAAATTTTGGGGGACCTGATGCTCCCCAGTTTGAAGACGCTATAGAGACGTTTGAAGGCGCTCCTCCCGCGCCCCGGCTTCCGTTTTTCAGCACGATATCCGCGCCTGGCCGCGCGCGGGAAGACCTCTTCCGCCTGACGGGGGACCGATCTCTCCTCGTGGACGAGGCGCTGATTGTCTACGCGAACCGCGTAGCGAGTTTGTAGAGATTCACCGCCCTGCTAAGGTAGGATTTCCCGCGGCGTGTAAATATGATTTGCTATCTACAATGCTGATAGAAGCTAGATACATACGCGGTGCGACCGCGGACCCTCGCGCGGACCCGCGGCGCGACGCCGACCCCCCCTCGCGGACCCGCGGCGCGACGCGGACCCCCCCGCGCGGACCCGCGGCACGACGCGCGGCGCGGCGCGACGCCGACCCCCCCCCGCGCGGGCCGCGGCGCGGCGCGGACACCCCCCCCGCGCGGCGGCGGCGGGACACCCCCCCCGCGCGGCGCGGCGCGGACCACCCGCGCGGACCCGCGGCGCGACCGCGACTCGAACGCGAAGCGGAGTGAGTCATCCCGGGTGAGTCATCCCCCGGTGAGTCATCCCGGTGAGTCATCCCGGTGAGTCATCCCCCGGTGAGTCATCCCGGGTGAGCATCCCGGTGGTCATCCCTGTGGTATCCAAGGTCACCCCCTCCCCTCACCCCTCGTAATCCGATACCCTTGTGTAACCCGATACCCCCCTCCCCCTCACCCTCCGTAATCCGATACCCCTCCAAACCCCCCCCTCCCCCCTCACCCCGCTAAATCGATACCCTGGTGTAACCGATACCCGCAACTCCCCACCCCTCCCCCCCCCGCGACCCGATACCCCCCCCCTTCCCCTCACCCCCCTCATTGCCCCCGGGGTGGAAGTCGGCATTCTATACCTACTGCCATGCCTTTTCTTTCGATTGTGGAAACGACGCGGTGGCGACGCGTTGCTCACGGCGAGACCCAGCGATAGTAGGAACCTGACGTTGGCGTTGCTGAGAACGGCTCTCCTTCCTCCTTACCTCTTATCTTCCCGCGCTTTCGATATCGTCGTAGTAGGTAAACTATGTTAGTTCTAAATTACTCTGTGTGCGTGCATGCGCGCGTGTGTGTGTGTGTGTGTGTGTGTGTGTGATAATCGACAGGATCTCGTTATCGTGAACCGTTTTGGGCGCCGCGGGGGTATCGGGTTACACACGGGTATCGGATTTCGCGGGGGTACCGCGTTTTTGCCGCGCCGCGGGAGAGGGGGTCCGCGTTTTCGCCGCGCCGCGAGGTCCGCGTGCAACGACCGCGTTGGTCCGCGCGACGTCTTCTCGTTCGCGTTATCTCCCCCTCGTAGATGTTCTTTCGCGCCCCCGTCCCCCATTCTCGCGCGTCTTCACGGTCGCGGTCTCTCTCTCTCCATCGCTCGCGGTCTCTCTCTCGTTCCCGTTCGCGCGCGTCTTCTCGCTCCCGTCACCCATTATAGTTAGATCATTTTATATTATTTAAGTGATTTATTTATTGGAAATAAGAGGAAGAATATTTAATAATTTATACGAGACAGATGAGAAAACGTTTAATGATCGCGCGACGAGTGCGGCACGCACATTCTTATCGAGAGTTACCGCTCTGTAATTCTAAACCGCTGACGGTGGACAAGGGAACGGTAGACAGAAGGAAAGATAATTTTAGATACAGTGATATGCATTTTAATATACATTTATTTCTCAAAGTATTCCTATCAAAGCATACAATAATAGCACTAAAATAAAATTTTATAACATTTATGTACGTCTTTCTTCATTATAGTAACTATCAAAGAAACTTGCAAAAATTATAGTTTTATCGAACGCAAAATCATTAGCTGTAACAAATAATAAGTCAACGTTACTATTATGACTTTACAACTATCATGATTACTTATAAAGTACATTTATCATGCAAATTTCTGAAGATATTTTGCGGCAAATTTTCTTCACCTGAAACACATAAATGCAATAACACGATTAAGATAAGGATTCAATATTTTTTATTAAAAAAGCGATTGTCTTACCAGTATTCCTCCTCCTCCTCCTCTATATCCTCCCCGAAGAGTCTTCGCAACGAGTACGAATCGAATTGATAGTCCTGCAGTTCTCTGTTTATACGTCTCTCCTCTCGCATCCACCGCCAGTAATCAATATTAATAAATCCTGGGATATGGTAGTCCATACGCAGCTGTAAGATAAACATTAAAAATATTACTTTTTCTTAAAACATGCGCACGCACGCACAAAGGAAAAATTATACCCACGCAATCTCGGGGGATGCGGATCCGCACCCACAAGTCCTCCATCTGCACCTCGATCCTTAAAATGCGCCGCACCCATCGCGGCCACATCCACTAAACAAAAAAGAAAAAACATTAAAAACTCTATAATGTATGTCACTACACTTTTGTCGCACTTCGTACCAAGATGTTCCTTGGAAAAATATTTCAATGTACTCCATTGTCACACACGCACTCAATCAAAAATTCACGCGGAATCTGATAGCTGTCGATCGTCGCTAAAGATGTTCGTTATACTGACCGCGCTCTAGCCCGAGCTCAATTTATAGGGCATTGAAAAATGAAGAGAGAGGGTTGTACGTGATTTATCTGTGACATATTATATTATCAAAACTAGCTATCATGAAAAATAATCTTCTACTTACCTTTGCATCATGCAGTCGCAGGTGGATACTCTGAACCGCTATCGAATAAGATGAGAAGCGAGGATGCGCGTGATTTATCTGCGGCGTATTATGTTATGCAAAAATAATCCTCGCGAGAAAAAAGACAGCTATCAAGGTTAATAAAACAAGCTTCACTAAAATAGTTAAAAATACTGCAGGCTATGTCTTTCACAAATGACATGTGCACACAGGACACAGATTACATGGCATAATTAGATATAATGGATCTCCACATGATGAACAGAAGAGACCGTCCATGAGTACATAAAGACGGGTGTCATGTTTTCGCTCAGCGTACAACATTGAGAACAGTCCGCTTATTCTCACCATACATGATACACAAAACTTTGCGTGCCCGGAAGTGAAATAAAAGTATGTGCAACACATCTTTTTCAAAGGATTCAACGTATTCACTTCAGCTTGGTTTAAAACTCTGAAAATTTCTTCCGTATCAGACCTTTCGCTGTCATAACATGAATCGTCTGACAATATTGCATCATCATCATATCCATTTCTTCCTCTTCATTCACTTCAACGTCCATTTCTTCTTCGTTTGCTTCAACTTCCATTCTTTCTTCTCCTTCAAACTGCAATTCTTCGAAATCCATTTTATATACACTCTGTTCCACTCACGCGCTAAAATATAAACTTTGGAAAATATCCGAAGGTTCTTTTCCAATTAAATTCGCTGTTGAGAAACTCCCGGTTCGATCGGAGATCGGCGATTCCCAATTCGCGACGGATCAAATATCGCGCTACGTCGACGTCCGACAAGTACAATCTGCTACAATTTCTCATCCGCGGTTCGCTGATTTTCACTATTTGAATTTACTATTGAGCACCGGTTTGCACAATTTTATGTACTCGTCGCTCATGTTATGTGTTGTACTCGCGACTTTCGGTCCACGACTACTGAGCGTACCCTCAAATTCATCCTTCTATATCTCACTATTGTCACATCGTTTGTTTAACATATCTAATTTCACAATGATCTCAGCATCCGTACGGATGCGCCTTGCGAAAAATCTACGATGTACAGTTTTGCACGTGTGCAATGAAGTCACCGCGAGACACGTATGTTCATGAAAACGATATCGCAACATTAACTTTCAATGGTTTAATCTGTATAACTGCTATTGAACCGCTATCAAACTTCTTTAAAACATCTTTAAAAACAACTTAAAAACAGCTATCAAACAACTTTAAAAACAGCTAAAAACAACTAAAAACAACTAAAAACATCTTAGAAACTAAAAACAACAAAAAACATCTTTAAAAACAACTAAAAACAACTATCAAACAACTAAAAAAACTAAAACAGCTTTAAAAACATCTATCAAACAACTATCAAACAACTAAAAACATCTTTAGAAACAACTAAAAACAACTAAAAACAACAAAAAACATCTTTAAAACAACTAAAACAACTATCAAACAACTAAAAACAGCTAAAAACAACTAAAAACAACTAAAAACATCTTTAGAAACAACTAAAAACAACTAAAAACAACTAAAAACAACAAAAAACATCTTTAAAAACAACTAAAAACAACTAAAAACAACAAAAAACATCTTTAGAAACAACTAAAAACAACTAAAAACAACAAAAAACATCTTTAAAAACAACTAAAAACAACTATCAAACAACTAAAAACAGCTTTTGAACAGCTAAAACAGCTTTTGAATAGCTTTTAAACAACTAAACATCTATATTATATTACAAACTATGTGGGAAAAGGAAATAAAACATTTTATATATACATATATAGTTTATTTTAAAAAAAATCATAATTTTTTCTGGTGTCGCGACCACCAGTTACATATTTTTAATACATTTTGTAATGCGCAATTCTTAACATGTTTTTCACATCTTATAGTATTAGTAACATCTAGATATTTAAAGATTCGATATCTTCGTAATCGGCATCCAAAGTCTCAATGTTTAGATTTTTTCTAGCTTTATTCTCAAGTAAATCCACCAGCCATTCTCGTTTCTGGCATCCCTTGACGTACACAAGAGTCGACGTCTCGTCACCCTCTCCAAGCACGGCCGATGTAATTAAATGTTTCGCCATGCTGTATGGCACGTTTCCATCCTCCCATCGTAGTCCATGGTGATTTGCAATCAACCAAGAAGCGCATGATTTGTCGGATTTCGTGAGGAGACTCCATGGCATGGGACATGTAAAAATGTAATGTGCCAAAACGGTCCCGTTTCTCAGAACCGCCACCTCCTTTACGACAAATTTCATCCCGACGGTGAAGCCTTGCAGATCGACAAACGTTGGTACGATCATGACGAAACGACGGAGCAATCTGTATCTTATCGCGGTACATCAGTGCTTCTTATATCGCAATACCCGCTGATATTGCAATTTACATGATTTTGCGCACTACGTTCGACAATGGACAGTATTCGATTACACGATCATGCAAGATGAGGCAATAGGCGGTAGTATTTGCCGGTACATTCTCTTTGCAGTCAAATTCTATTCGCACATCCACGGTGGCGCTCTTGACAGATTCGTTTTGTCGCGAGCAATCGATGACAACAAAAGGTCCTTCCATCAGGAATGTATACAAGCTGCAAAGCGTATCACTGGAATCGTATCCGTAATAAGCTTTACGAAAACGCGCATACATATCGAAAAGGACGGCGTATCGATTTTTGCCAAAATCCAGATTCAAGTCGTCGTACGGATAAAATTCAGAGTTTAGATAAAGTTTCACGTTGGTCAAGTTACAGTCATCGAATACGCTAACATTTTGAGACATGATATTCTTGCGCCCGGTCTGCAGCGCAAAGATAACGTATCGCGGCTTCTCCAGCTGAGTCGCCGTTTTGACGGCCCACGAATGCTTGGTCGTGCTCTGCAACATGGGGTACTCGTACAGATCCCACGAACGGAAACTAACACTAAGATATCGCCCGCTTTCCAAGGCCCGTAGCATGGATAGCTTATTGATCTCGTTTAATGTGACGTGAGGCATTCGCCACTGTACTTTAAACAATTCAATTTCCGGCTCCGTCGCCGGATTTCCCACAATGCAATTGTTATCGCTGCGCGCTCGTATCAAAATTAATTCGTGACGAGCGTTAACAACCACGCGTTTGTAATCCTCGCAAAAGCCCAGCAACCTCTTGAGCGGTACGCAAAAGTTGAAGTATCCTTCCGGTATGCTCGATGAAACGTCCCATCCAGCATTCCGCATGAGTTGAGAATCATTATACGATAGCGATACATAGTTCTTGATGGTACTGGTTATTCCAACGTTTCTGTTGCGATCAATCTCCACACCGTTGAGCTCGTATCGAATCTCATCGAACATGAACGCTGCACAATTATTCGCAAGCGTTGCCTGAGACTCGTCATCCCTTTTCTTTATCGTCAATCTTCCTTCAACGTAGAGAAAGCTCTCGCACGGCAACGTGTATAAATCCTGTTGTTGTATGGGTATTCTTATCTCATCGTTATGTCCAAACGTTGTGTTGGCATACGGATTGTACGTGTGTGTCTCAATCTTGACGACGCTGTCGTCAAAGATCGGTTCACCTCCAATGTTTAAGATATTAGCCATTTCGTACGACGAAACCCAATGATTTCAGAAATTCAACGTTCGACGCAGTGAGTTTCTTCTTTGGCGATCGGATTGTCTCTCTAATTTTGTTTCTCGTCTGTTGCACCTGCTCAGCTTCGTTCAGTACGAGCATCTCACGTTATCGCTGTCGTCTTCGTACATGCAGTCTAACGGTGATCTCCTCTCCACGAAAATCAATCAATCGGCCGTCCTGATCCACGACGCGAAGCGTCAAGTCCGAAATGCTCCGTACGATGATCGGAAGGTAAATGATCTGTGCCGGCGTTTCCGATATCTTATATCCTGGAGGCACACTCGGTGAAAACTCGTGTATCGTGTGCACGTACTTGTCGTTGCTGTACGCACCCGCGGTCACGTTACACTCTATGCGAATGATGTTTACGTTGATGATATTTATCGGAACATCCGATTCGTGCCATTGTCGCGACTCCAGCACGCGATTCGCTGAAAATCCCAGCAGCGATCCAATGTTGTTCGGTTTGGTGAAATTTATCCGATAAGCGCACTTGATCTCGCTCTTCATCGTATTGTTATTAGCCCGAATAATCAATGGGTGCGATTCATCTTCGTTTATCGAGACATTATTGGATTGATCCCATAAAAGAGCGCGTTTCAGATACATGTCTATATCACGCAGTTCGTACGATCCTTCGGGAATGGTAATCTCCTTGTCGTCGTCATAGTAGAATTTATTGTTCGACGAATTTACATTCGGTATCGTGTGATAGGTTTCAAAATCTGTCAGACCGAGCTCGTAATCGCCATCGCTCAAATCCACGGCGGGAAAGTAGCTTACCGCGAGGATGCTGCTCTTGCCGGTGAGCGTAAATGTCAGTGACATGTTTGAATGAATACTGAGATTAAACAGCGTAACGCCGGTCTTTAAATTGATTGTCAGCCGACTGTAGAAAACGCAGACACAGTTGTCCACAATTGCTCTGATCGTATCGCTGATATGGCGTGCGATTGTACTCTATTACATTGTTCTTTAGATACTGCGCCAATTCTCTCGGTGGTCGAAGATTGCCAAAACTGTCGAAATATATGGCACGATCTCCCCTCTTCGCGTACGCCACCCAGTGAGTACCCGGTCCCTCAGTATTATCCAAATTCACGATACCGCTTTCGTTTCGACGTACACCGCCGATCGGTAACGAGTCGCGCATGAAAATACCTCGAAAATATGGAATGCGCATACGCTTTGCCAATTGTTGCAGTTGTACGTTGGTAGTTACACCCTTGGGGATTTTTAGCGTCTCTTCGACGTTTTTTTTTTTCTCGAGACTCCCCGTCCGCGTTTGTACGGAGCGAGATAAAGTCCGTGACCTTCCATGGCGCGATTGTGACGTTGCATCTCTTCCAGCTGACGTCGCGCGGCTTTGTTATCGTTCACGGCCTTTGCGACTCCCGCCGCTCCGCCGACCAACGAACCGAGAACCCCTAATAACGGCAGGATCGGTAGAATACCACCGCGTTTCGCTATCGGAAGTATTCGCTTGTTCTTCTTCTTTTTCTTCGTTTTCAAACCCATACCGAGTTTCGTTTTAGCCTTCATGGCCGCCCAGACGGCTGTAGCTGCAGCTCTCTCTCCGAGAGTCGAATCGTTCGCGGTGACACGTTTTCGCGCTTTCGCGGCAAGTATATTGTCTGCCACGTGTCGTTCTGCGAGATCGCTGCTACGCGAGTAGGCTATGTCGTGCTCGCGACACGCTGCGTCCAATGGATTAATACCCTGATCACCTCTTGCCAATCGTGTTTCTAAATGAGTTCCCGGACCGCAAAATTGATAGCCGGGAATGTGTAATTCGATCGGAAGCGCGTTTATCGCGCGATTCAACAGACCTCGACCTATCTTCGGCGGCATTCGCCACAGTTTTTTATCAACGGCGGCGGACCGTCGATGTGCGTTTGCTGACACGACAAATTATAATGTATTAAACAGCGACGGTATTGCTGAACCTCCGAATCTGCCTTGATATGTTCGGGAAGCTTATCCCACAAATAATCTATATGATTATAAAACTGCCGTAGTAGAATGACCTTTGGTATATACTTTAACTGCTCGGCGGTTAAATCGTAAATATCGCTGTTATCCGACACGAGCAAAAACATTTTAAAGACTGAGCATCTCAGCTCTACGCGCCTCTATAAATAGGCCAGCTTTCTCGATACTGTTTTTCATTCGTTGTGGAGGGGAGGTAAAATGCGTTTGTACGACAATCGCGGACGATCAAAGTGACAAACTTTGACGATAGGATACAGTTAACGAAAGAGGTACGCAAACATGGAGACATGCTACCGATTTCTATACGTGGTATCATCTGCGGTCCGTCGAATTGCGGCAAGACAAACGTCTTGATAAGCTTGCTGGAAAGTCCGCACGGTGTACGTTTCGAGAACGTGTATGTGTACTCGAAATCGCTGCAACAGTCGAAATACCGATATTTGGAGAATATACTAACACCGATAGAAGAAATTGGCTACTTTACGTTCTCGAATAACAGTGACGTCATTCCACCGAGCGAGGCGCTCCCGAATTCTATTTTTATCTTTGATGACGTGGCATGCGACAAGCAGGATACGATAAGAGAATACTTTGCAATGGGCCGGCACGCCGACGTTGACTCCTTCTATCTTTGTCAGACGTATGCAAAGATACCGAAGCATCTTATACGCGACAACGCGAATTTATTGATTCTGTTTAAACAGGATGGTACCAATCTGAAACACATATTCAACGATCACGTAAACACAGATATGTCATACGATGATTTCAGCAAATTGTGTGATACATGTTGGCAACAAAAGTATGGATTCGTGGTGATAGACAAGGACAGCGCGATTTCGAATGGTCGATACAGAAAAGGATTTAACGACTTTGCGATACCGAAACGCGGTTAGTTGTTGTCGACGCGCCGATTGAACAACGTTATCGCAACATGGACAGCGGCGAGGAGATTAGAGAGCGCGAGAGAATAGCAAATCAAATTGCGAAAACAGCGATTCGATTCGCAAAAAGTATCACGCCTTGAAAACTGGCAAAATGGAGGAAGATATCGCGTTGGAGAGACACTTTAAGCCCATCATCGAGCCTCTAAGGCAGATTGCCGAAAACACCGTTGGCAAAGAATCTGACGTGTCAAAGATTGAGAATGAAACGGCGTGGGAAGACGAAGAGCCAAAGTTCAAACGAAAACGACCAAACGCCTCGTTTAACGACTCTGTAATGGCTTCAACTCCGGTTACGTTGAAACGATCGATAAATGTGCCATCTAATTTGAGCGAAATAACCAAAATTTTACAACCGCATAAATCGAAACGATCGACAGGTCCATTGAATGAACCACCGATAACCTCTGCGCCTTCCGTGCAACCCACAATGCTCGAATCACTCGCAAACGAAGATGTTTTCGAAACCACGGATGACTCACTCGTGACGTCCGTTCGACAGCAGTTGCAAACATCTGAGGGTCGAGAAACGTTGCGAGATCACTTTGGTCTATTGGGCCAAAAGTACGTCGGGGCAGTTCTGAGCGGCGATCAAGAAAGCGGTATAGACACCGTATACGGCGTTTATTTCAGCAACGATGGAATGATGCTCGGTAATAAACGTTTTGACGTGAACAACGCGGACAACATAATTATCGACGGCATACGATACGCTGGCACACGCGGTCTTTACGAGTTGATCTTTAAGAAATTTCCCAATGACGATATCTACACGGGGACGATATGCAAACATACAAGAGCATTCTGTTGACGACGAGTGCTCATAACGCAATTATGATGCTCACGCTCGAATAAATGGCAACAGGGGATACAAGTACACACAAATAATCGCACCGTTGATTTCGGGTAAAAAAGCTGGAAAAGGTATACCGCGTGCCACGACATTAAACGGCAACAAGATCGACCATATAATTGCATCGTCGATTTCGGGTAAAAAAGCTGGAAAAGGTATACCGCGTGCCATGACATTAAACGACAACAAGATCGACTATGTTCATTGGGACGATCCCAACGAGCTTGTAGATCGTCTCCGATTGCTCGAAGCTTCGCGCCTAGCGGGTCACACCGGTCACGATAACGAGATCCTGTCGATTATCGAGGAACTTCGCGAGGCTGGACTTATTATAAATTAAACCGCGCGTCGGCGAGTCGTTCAATCAACATCGAAATGCCGATCAACAAGTTTGGTATATCGCTCGGAAGAGGCGGTGCGGAACCGTACTATCAATGGAGCGGATTAATCAGAAATTACGTGCGCGATAACGCTCTTTGCATGGTCGCCACCGACTTTGACGCGAAATCGCGCAAGATTCGACGGATAGCGCCGCCTGTAGATGATGGCGATGCAGCCAATAAACGTTACGTGCAGCAGAGCGTGCAAATTTTGAAGGATCAGCAGGATGAAATGAGAGAAAGATGGCCACATTCCAGAATAACGCGCAAATTACCCTAAACGAACTTCAAAAGATGATTCAAGATGTAATTGCGAATCATCGCGAATAGATAAGAACGTACATCTGATCTCTGCGTCAGTTGCGCGTCAGCGTCATGGCTAGTAAGAAGCAATCAACTGAGAAACGGAGGCTGGTGGAAGAACTACACGCTCCTGCGAGAAGAAATTTTTCGCGAAGACGCGTCATAGTGCGCGGATACGATGACCTGTGGCAGGCGGATGTGGTCGAGATGCGTCCATACACGCGATTCAACAGAGGCTACTACTACATACTCACCGTTATCGACGTGCTGAGCAAGCACGCATGGGCCGTACCGCTCAAGGCCAAGAGCGGAACCGAGGTTACTACGGCGATAGCGAAAATAATTCGAGACGGCGGAAGATGTCCGAAAAATCTGCAGACTGACAAGGGCAAAGAATTTTACAACGCAAACGTGCAGAAACTCTTGAAGAAACATAATATCAATCACTATTCGACCTATTCCGTAATGAAGGCATCGGTCGTCGAACGATTCAATCGCACGCTCAAGAACGATATGTGGAAAATGTTTACGCTCAACGGAAATTACAAATGGATCGATTCGCTGTCGGGTCTCGTATCGGATTACAACGCGCGAAAGCATCGAACTATCGGCATGCGACCCATCGATGTTACCCCCGCGATCACCGACAAGCTCCTAACAACGGTGTACAGCCACGTAAAGATCGCTGGTCCCGCGCGATTCAGAGTGGGCGACTCGGTACGCGTGAGTAAATTCAAGACAATCTTCGAGAAAGGATACACGCCAAATTGGACCACGGAGGTGTTTAGAATCGTCAAAGTGCAGAAAACTAATCCCGTGACGTATCTATTGGAAGATTCCTGCGGAAAACCCGTCGCCGGCGGCTTCTACGAATACGAGTTACATTGCGTTGCCAATCCCGACGTGTATCTCGTTGAAAAAGTTTTGCGCAAAAGGGGGGATGAGGTTTATGTAAAGTGGTTAGGATTTGATAATTCACACAATTCATGGATACACAAGAATAATGTATTGTAAAAATTTATTACAATATAAAAACATATTATACATACAAATGAGTCATTTATTTTCATACATATCTAAATGTATTTACAATTGTATTTTACAAAGGTATTTTATAATGCCCCCATGGCAGCGTCTCGGTAGAACCGGGTATAATGTATCGCTTATCATCGTACGGACTTAGAGCTATTTTCGTTTCGGACACGGTGTATACCTCGTGCTGTTTGGATCTTATGCAGGCTTGCTGTCGCGTCATTTCAATTTCGTCGTGCAGACATCGCGTGTAATCGTCGAACGTTATCGACCTGGCTACGACGTTACTCTTAACACCTTTAGCCTTTTTCGTATCTTTCTTACCGTCGACTCGCAAGGCGTACATCTTTGCTCTAAGCCCGACGAATTCGGTCATTATCGCACCGTTATTTTCGTCTTTCATTAAGCCCGGTACTTTTTTATTGGCGAGTGGGATACCGTACGCATTATCGATCGCGTAATCGCTAGTGTCAAATCTAATAATGTGGCGCTTCATGGTGTCATACACATCGTCGCACTCGATGTGATAAATGAGACTGTCCGTATCGGTGTACGTGACTTTACACTTGTCGTGATACAATGGTAACATGTACTCGTGGTGAAATTCGTACAAACATGTCTTGGATATATCGAGGATGCACATACCCACGTAGATTGGTTTGTCGAACTTCACCTCGAGTTTTCGCATTTCTATTGCTACTAAATTCTCCGAAAAGACGCTTCGGCTATGAAAATTTGGTTTCGCGATCATTGCCTCCGCGCCGTATCTACCCTCCCAATGAGTCACGAGTCGCACGTCAACGTGATTGCGCACATTCTCCATGGTTTTGCCAAACACAGCATTGTTCATCAATTTGTATAAATTTTTCTCGAAATCATTCTTGGCCAATGTTCTAAATTTCGTATTAAGTTCTATATAATCGCGAAGCCATGGAGATTGCGCGAATTTCAATATGCGGTGAATCTTTGATATACGGAGACCATGACGAGTGCACTGCTGCAGGTTGCGATAATGTATGACGTAACGTTTCTTATCGTATAATGTTGCGAGGAGCTTGTCCTGCCGCTTACCGGGTGGTTTATCGCGCGTCGGACAGAACGGTAGGTCAGTGTGCGCGTCGTGAAGATGTTGCGGATATTCCAAGTCGACTTCGAGAATGTAGCCTATCGTGGAATCCAACGCGACATCCATAACATTAAAATCGGTCACGTCGTCAACCCATTGAAAATCTGCGTATGGCAATGGTTGACACATTGCCCAGCCGTATAAGTTGTTTACGTCGAAATACATCAGATATGACGACGGTTTCGATGGATCGTACGACTGCATGTACTTGTTGTTGGCCAGCGCGTATCTGTTTGAACATTGACTCAAACCGCCGCGTATACCGCGTTCGATAAACATGACCATGTCAATGTCGGTGAGCAATTCGAAATTGATACGCGTATGCTTCAACATAGCATCCCACGTAAAACCTGGTAGAGTATAATAATACGCGGGATCGAGTCCATAACTCGCGACGCAGCTATCGCGAAAATTTTCAAAGATATCGGCCAACAGCAAGACATCGGTTTTGAGATATAAATCGCTGTAGTCACCGAGCGTTCGAATGGTGAACCGCTGCCAGACGTTGACGGCGTGCGCGTAATCGCTCTCGGATACGGTGTCACCTGTCAATGAACTATAAAACGAGTCGCGCGGTGGTAAACACGAGTCCTCCAACTTTTCGACGCAGTCAATGTACTCGTACGGAAATACGCCTTTTCGTGTCAGCAAATCAAAATTTTCTGCGGATATTTTACAAAATTCGCGTTGCAATATTCGCAGTTTATCCTTGCTGAGATATGATGCCAATTTGTCGAGACTAGCGGTGAGAAACTTGTACGAATCGATAAATCGCAATTTGACGCAAGTTTTCTTATCTTTATCTTCGGTGCTTTTAACGTTTTTCGTAAACGAAATATATTTCTCTTTTGTAATTGGGAGCAAGTCTACATGTCCTTCGTACGCTGTTGCTATTTCCGGTTATAATAAAATGCGCGTCATAGCCCGATAAATTATGAAACACTATGGGAATGCAATGCGAATCTTTATAGTTTAGATTACAGTTTGAGTGCGCGGGACCTCTGTACTGACCGGTCAGATGACAATGATCGCGTACTCGCACGTCGTCTGGCTCGAACGGTTTTTCGCACACGTGACAGTGCGTTGCGCTGTTAAACTTTTTCCCACTCGTCTCGCGTGAAATCCGCCATGGGTACATTATGGACAAGATTGTCTTTACGTCGTGAGCTAAACGTCTTAGCTCCTCGGCGAACCACGCGACGCACTCCTTATCAGCGACGAAACCGATACATTGATAGCGAGTCGTCGTACGAGCAGCGCACGTAGTATCCTATGCTAAATACGCGATGATGTTGATACGTGTACCTGGACGTTTCCGGATCCGCTTCCATCTTCTCCAGGGTACATTCAAGGTCGGCGTATACTATAAACGGAACTCGTTCCTTCCTGCCGTGATTCTGAAAGCCAACCACTTGTCGTTATCGCTCGGTAACTTGATCGCGCAGTCGTTCATCTCCCGACAGTCGACGGTGTGGGCTTCCAATTTCTCGCTCGTGTAGAAATAGTGCAGACATCTGTAAATAATGAATTTTTTTTTATATATCTTTCACGTAAAATTATTTTTATTATTTATTAGAATGTATACTCACCGATCGCAAAAGTATTTTTTGTTCCTATTCTTGCTCAATTGCGAGCTCACGAGGCGGGATAGGTTCTTGATCCACGCAAAATGTCCCACGTTGTCGTCGTGCACGTACAGCATATTTACATGCCTGTCCATCTTTCGACCAGTAACCCGTATTGGCAAGATCGCAAGTTCCTTGTTTTTTTCTCGATACCGTACACATTGATGGAGATTTCGTTGTGATCTTCAAACCGTTTAATTTGATCCAACGTCATGGGAAATTTAATGTTTGTAAGATTTAGTACCGACGTGTAATGAGGATACGACGATTGCAGATCTGCATTTATTTGGGCTGGATGCAGAGCCGCCATCACTGACCATGCGAAACATGCATTGTCCATTGATCGCACGTTTATCACCGCTCTCTTCAATTTAATTTCTCGCGGTATTTCCACAAGACACCCCGCGTGCAATGGATTATATTTGTTCACATTTACAGTCAAGTAAGTATACGCGACAACGCCCATCCGCTATCGCGTTCCTGGAATTCCTCCAGCTTGCTTGGGTAGGCTCGATGACGTGTCGCTTGTACCACTCACACAAATCGGACTCACGGAAGAGTTCATAGTTTCTCGTAGCGATACTTTTATTCGCGCGTTTGTCGCCCGCAACAAATTCACCATTAAACATTGTGTTTATTTTTACATTTTCATGTCGTTGCATGACGATTCGCACATGATGAGTACAATGTCTCTCGCATCTTTGAGAATTGATGAGGGTCGATGTGTTTGGAATTTATTACCACACCGGTCAGTATACGACTTTCAAAGCCGTATCTATCTCACGCCATCTAAGTCCTGTCTCACTCGCACTGTATCCTGCACCCACATGCACGAAAACGTTGACGTACCGAATCTTTCAGACCTTCGAGTCGTGCGATACAAGCGACCAACGACTGTTTAAGACCGATCGATAATCGCGGCCGTTTTAATTCGACTTTGTTCTTCCAACGATTCGATAAACTCGTCGCATCGTTGCTCCCACGCGGCAAAGTCTTCCCTCGAATTTAAAAGGTGGATTGCTCCAACAACTCTTGCTCCATGTTTCTCTTTCTACCACAATTTGTTGCACTCGCGACTTCCAGTCCTCGGCCACTGAGCGTATCCCCCAGATTCGTCAATTTATATCCTACTAATAATGCAACGTTTGCTTTTTTATCATATCTAATTTCATCTCAGCATCCGTACGGATGCGCCTTTCGAAAAAAAAACTGCAAAATTTGCAGTTTTACACGTGTTCGATGAAATCATCGCGAGACTTCTTGACGAATCCGTCTATAATTTAAAACGAGAAGACACTCGTATGTCTTCTTATACGCGGAAATAATTTAATTGTAAGATGATTTTGTAAAGGGTTGGCTTCCCTAAAAATGTCTTTCAACCCCATCAGAGGAATAAAGTGCATAGTAATCTAACCTATTTGTATGAATTCTTGTCGACACAAAATTCATGCCACATGACAAATAAATAAGTTTATAATATGGTAAAAAGTTTAAACGATTTTTCTTTTTCATTTACCATTCATCCCATTCCCTGTCATTAGAATTAAGCTGTCTTCGTTTATCGCTTACTTAAATGTAATATTAAAAATAAATATCGCGAAGATCCAAACGATTAAATAGCGTGAGCGAGAACGCGAACGGGAGCCGCGAGCGAGAAGACGCGCGCGAACGGGAACGAGAGAGAGACCGCGAGCGAGGGAGAGAGAGAGACCGCGCGAACGAGAAGACGTGCGCGAACGGGAATGAAGAGAGACCGCGAGCGATGGAGAGAGAGAGACCGCGACCGTGAAGACGCGCGAGAATGGGGGACGGGGGCGCGAAAAGAACATCTACGAGGGGGAGATAACGCGAACGAGAAGACGTCGCGCGGACCAACGCGGTCGTTGCACGCGGACCTCGCGGCGCGGCGAAAACGCGGACCCCCTCTCCCGCGGCGCGGCAAAAACGCGGTACCCCCGCGAAATCCGATACCCGTGTGTAACCCGATACCCCCGCGGCGCCCCGAAAACGGTTCACGATAACGAGATCCTGTCGATTATCACACACACACACACACACACACACACACACACGCGCGCGCATGCACGCACACAGAGTAATTTAGAACTAACATAGTTTACCTACTCGTCGTAGAACGGGCTAGCTCGCTCGTTCGCACAATTCGCGCTAGATCCGTTCAGAACAAGCATCCCTCCTCTCGCTCTTTCTCTTCAGGTCGCGGAGATACGCGCACACACACTAACTGCGACGACGACGTACGTGCAGTCTAATCGTTATCTCCTCGAAGCGAAAGTCGATCAACCGATCTTTCTGATCCACGACTCGTACCGTGATATCGGTGACGTTTCGCGCGACGATCGGGAGGTAAATGATCTGCGTCGGAGTCTCCGACAGTTTATATCCCGGTGGAACTTTTGGCGCGAATTCGTGTATCGCGTGCACCGAGCGTCCGTTGCTGTACGCTCCCGTGGTGATGCTGCATTCGATGCGAATTATGTTCACGCTCATGACGTCAACGGGTCCGTCGGAAACGTACCATTTGTTCGGTTTTAGGATACGATCGCGCGAGAAACCCAAAAGAGAACCGATGTTGTTCGGTTTTGTAAAATTCACTCTGTAGGCGCACTTTATCTCGCTCCTCATGGTATTCTCGTTGGCGCGAAGAGCGAGAATCGTTCTATCACCGCCGTCATCGTCATCGTCGTCGTCCTCGTATATGCCATAACCGTCACCGTCATCGTCGTCTTCGTCCTTCTCCGTTCGGTTTTTATCTTTTACCCTTCCAGCGTCATCGGTCTGCGGTTTTCCTCCTTTCTCTTTAATTTTTTCTCTCTCACGCGCGCCGACGTTCGCGATAAAGAAGAGCGACGCGCAGATATCTGCTCACGCTCGCAGCTCGTACGATCCTTTCGGAACGACGATACTCCGGTCGTCCTCGCCGAAGTAGAAGCGATTGTTCGCGAACGTAACGTTCGGTATCGAATTGTACGTCTCAAAAGTCGCTAAACCCAGCTCGTATTCACCGTCGCTCAGATCCAAAGCGGGAAAGTGACTCGCCGTGAGAACGCTGCTGGTTCCAGTCAACGTGAGCGTCAGCGACATCGCGGGAGAATCGTCCACCACTCCCCCAATCGATCTCGCGAAGAAATTGCAGGAACAGCTGTCCGCAGATTCTCTGATCGAATGTCTGAAACGCGCGACGATTGTACGTCACGATCGCGCTCTTGCCGATATCGCGCGAGCTACCTCGGCGGACGGAGATTTCCAAACGCGTCGAAGTAGATCGCCGCGTTCCCTTTTTTCGCGTAAGCAACCCAATGCGTGCCCGAACCCACCGCGTCGTCGAGATTTACGATGCCGCACTCCGCGCGTCGCACCCTCGTTGGCAGAGCGTCGCGCATAAACACCCCACAGAAGAACGGTATGCGTAGGCGACGCGCCGATCGATCGAGCTGCTCGTTCGTCGTGACGCCGTACGGAGGTAGATGCACTAACGTCGCCTTCTTCCGCGAAATTTTTTTTTTCGACGACTCTTCTCGCGCCACCCCCGCGCTTCTTATACGGCGCGAGGTACAACCCGCGACCCTCCATCGCGCGATTGTGTCGCTGCAATTCGTCGAGTTGTCGCTGCGCCGCTTTGCCGGCGCTCACCGCTTTGGCCACGCCAGCCGCGCCACCGATCAAGGAACCGAGCGCGCCAAACATCAGTAGAAAAAGGCAAGAAGCCGCCGCGTTTCGCTGTCGGAAGTATCCTCCGCTTCTTCCTCTTGCTCTTCCTTCTTGTCTTCGTGTTTCTCCTCAATCCCATTCCTTTCCTCGTTTTCCTTTTGCGTTCCATACCCATGCCCAGTTTCGTCTTCGCCTTCATAGCCGCCCATACGGGCCGCCGCGGCGAGTCTCTCACCGGCCGTGAATCCTTCGCGGTGACGCGCTCGCGCGCCCTCTCGGCGAGCTGTCGATCGGCGACGTGTCGCTCGGCGAGCTCGCGGCTTCGCGAATACGCGACGTCGTGCTCTCGACACGCCGCGTCCAACGGATTGATGCCTTCTTCGCCGCGCGCTAGTCTTTCGCTAGACGCGTACCGGGTCCGCAAAACTGATAGCTGGGTATGTGCAGCTCGAAGGAAAGAGTGTTTATCGCGCGATTGAGTAGACCGGCGCCGCGCATTCGGTCGCGGTTGCGGGAGGATTTATTTCTTCTTACTTCGAACGGGAAGTCGATGACTCACCGTTCAGAGCGAGCGCGCTATTGCACACGTAGCAGTCCTTGATGAGCGGCGGTGGACCGTCTATGTGCGTTCGCTGCCACGGACGATTGTAATGTTCCATACACGGGCGATATCTCTGCGTCTCGGGATCCTTTTTTATATGTTCCGGCAAACGGTCCCACAGCAGGTGCACGTATTTCTCAAAATTACGCAACAGAACGATCTTCGGAACGAATTCCAGATCCTCGGCCGTTAGATTGAGAATATCGTGCCTCTCCGTCAGTATGGGAAACATCTCGATCACCGATGCGCGCGAACGAATCGTTGCTTTTAGATTAATTTTTTGTACGGATACGGCGACACGCTCGCGCTACTTATACTCGCGCGCGAGGCGTTTGCGCACGCGCGACGAAACGAAACGACGTCCGCGCTTTCCTCCCCCTTTCCGGCGATCGAGAGGCTTATCGCGAACGAATCGAGCTAGTGCGCGCTCGCGGAAAAGATCGAGAGAGAGGGCAAAATGCGATTCGTGCGACAGTCGGTGACGATAGGAGTCTCGAATCTGGATCGCAAAACGCTGGCGAGGTCGGGCGCGACCGAGAGAGGAAACGGAGAATCGCGCAGACACGGCCCTCTCCTTCCGAACGTCGTACGTTGCATCATTTGCGGTCCCTCGAATTGCGGTAAGACGAACGTTCTGTTGAGTCTGCTGGAACAACCGCACGGTCTTGTTTCGAGAATGTATACGTGTACTCGAAATCTCTGCAACAACCGAAGTATCGATACCTCGAACGATTGTTTGAGCCTATGGACGAGAATCAGCTATCGCGCGTTTTCCGACAATCGCGACGTCGTCCGCCCGACGAGGCGCTTCCCGACTCGGTGTTTGTCTTCGACGACGTGGCCTGCGACAAGCAGGACAGGATGAGAGAGTACTTTTCTATGGGCCGACATTCGAATATCGATTGCTTCTATCTCTGTCAGACGTACGCTAAAATACCGAAACATCTCGTGCGCGATAACGCAAATCTGTTGATCCTGTTCAGGCAGGACGGCACCAATCTGCGACACGTGTACGACGATCACGTGAACATCGATATGTCGTACGACGAGTTTCGCGCCTTCTGTCGCGAGTGTTGGCGACGCACCTACGGTTTTGCCGTGATAGACAAAAAACAGCGCGTTGCGAGGCGGACGGTACAGACGGGGGTTCCACGACTTCGCTGTAGACCGTGCTGTAGAGCCGATCAGTGCGCCTCGCCGAACGACGCGAGTATGAGCGCGATCGTGGGAGAGAGGACCGCGCGAGAGATAGCCAAAACGCGCGCATCGATTTGCAGAAAATACGCCGCTCTCAGGCCCGGAAAAATGGAGAGCGAGATCGCTCTGGACAAGAGGTACGAGTCTATCGTCAAACCTTTGAAACGGCTCGCCGATGACGTAGAACGTAAGAGTAAAGGGCCGGACAAAATTGACGACGCTGACAACGGCGGTATCTTTACGTTCGCGAGAAAAATGAAAGCGACGAAGAGAGCGAAGAAGGACAGCGAGAACGACGACGACGACGACGACGATGCTGGCGCCGACCTGGAGCGCGATTACGCGGAGGACGACGACGTATTCACGCCAATCAGGACAACGACAAGCGCGGAAAAAAGAGAGTCGCGTCCAGCACGGCTGAGTTCGGCTCCCGCGACGACGACGACTATGACGAGCTCCACGCCGATCCACGCCGATTCGGTCCGGTTTTTACCCAGAGAACGTGAGATCGTCTCGGAGACGACGACTCCACCTCCCGCGCTAGAGACGTCCGTCAGGGAATCTTTGAGTACGGCGGAAGGTCGCGACGCTCTGGATAGCCAACTAGGACCGTTAGGGCGGGAATACGTGGGCGCTCTTCTGAGCGGCGACAGAAAAAAGGAGATCGACCACGTCTACGGAGTGTATCTCGGCGAGAACTACACGATGCTGGGTAACAAGCGATTTGACGTGGCCGCGGATGACTCCGTGATCATCGACGGTGTACGGTACAAGGGCACGCGCGGTCTGTACGAGTTGATCTTCATGCGAATTCCCGACGCTCGCGTCTACACGGACAAGGACAAACGAACGTACAGGACTATACTTTTCGCCACCAACGCTCACAAACGCGATCGTAGCGCCGGCATGCCTGTCAAGGGTAACAGGGAACACAAGTACACGAAAATAATAGCGCCGCTCGTACACCCGTCTAGCAAAGTTGGAACTACGAAGGGTGCCGGACTACCGTCGGCCATGCGACTGACCGACAACGCGATCGATTACGTTCACTGGGACGATCCCAACGTGCTGGTCAATCGACTTCAACTGCTAGACGCCTCTCGTCGAGCCGGCAACGACGCTCACGACAACGAAATCCTGTCGATAATCGAGGAACTTCGCGAGGCTGGTTTCGTTATAAATTGATCGGTCGCGTCGATCGCGACGGCAGTACGAATCGCGCGCCCGCCAGCGCGATGTCCGTGAACAAATTCGGCATGTCTCTGACAAATCGGGGCAACGGTGACGGAATCAACGGTGCGTCCACGGTGAGATTACGCTTGTCGATCGAATCCCTGCGTAATTACACGCGCAACAACGCGCTCTTTATGAGCGAAGATTCCTACGACGCGAAGGAGCGCAAGATACGAAGAGTGGCCGCGCCGGAGATCGACACCGACGCGACGAACAGGAGTTACGTCGAGGGCGCGATCGAACGATCGAAGAAAAGCGCGACTGAAGAATTGAAAGGCAAGATAGCGGCGGTGGAGAACAACGCGAAAAGAAATTTGAGAAATGAGATAGCGTCGGTGAGGAACGTAGCGCTCCTCATTCGTTTAAACTCTTATGAAGCGGATCAGCACAAGATACGACACGTAGCCGCGCCGGATATCGGCACCGACGCGGCGAACAAGACCTATGTAGATGACGCGATCGGGCGGCTCAAGAGCGTCGTAATCGAAGAGATCAAGAAGAACAGCGCGATCGAAGAATTGAAAGGTGGAATCGCGGCGCTGAAGAACGGCGCGCTCCGTTTAAACGAGGATTCCTACGACGCGAGGGAACGCAAGATACGAGGAGTAGCCGCGCCGGAGATCGGCACCGACGCGACGAACAGGAGCTACGTAGAGGGCGCGATTGGGCGGCTCAAGAGCGTCGTGATCGAAGAAATCAAGAATAACAACACGATCGAGGAATTGAGAGGTGGAATCGCGACTCTGAAGAACGACGCGCTCCGCTTGAATCAGGGCTCTTACCACGCGAGGGAACGCAAGATACGAGGAGTAGCCGCGCCGGAGGTAGGCACCGACGCGACGAACAGGAGCTTCGTCGAGGGAGCGATCGCGGAGCACAGAAAGACAACTTTGAGAGAAGCGATAAAAGAATTTAAAGACCATTTCGAAACTGTGAAAAATACCCTGGATAAGCACGAGGTTGAAATCATCGCAATTAAGACTGTTTTAAAAATTCTTAAGGAGAATGAGCGTGGAAAAAACGTAGACTCGTGGAAGAATTGCACGCGCCGGCGCGAAAAAACTTTCCTCGCCGCCGCGTCGCGACGAAGAATTTTTAAAACAGTCTTAATTGCGATGATTTCAACCTCGTGCTTATCCAGGGTATTTTTCACAGTTTCGAAATGGTCTTTAAATTCTTTTATCGCTTCTCTCAAAGTTGTCTTTCTGTGCTCCGCGATCGCTCCCTCGACGAAGCTCCTGTTCGTCGCGTCGGTGCCTACCTCCGGCGCGGCTACTCCTCGTATCTTGCGTTCCCTCGCGTGGTAAGAGCCCTGATTCAAGCGGAGCGCGTCGTTCTTCAGAGTCGCGATTCCACCTCTCAATTCCTCGATCGTGTTGTTATTCTTGATTTCTTCGATCACGACGCTCTTGAGCCGCCCAATCGCGCCCTCTACGTAGCTCCTGTTCGTCGCGTCGGTGCCGATCTCCGGCGCGGCTACTCCTCGTATCTTGCGTTCCCTCGCGTCGTAGGAATCCTCGTTTAAACGGAGCGCGCCGTTCTTCAGCGCCGCGATTCCACCTTTCAATTCTTCGATCGCGCTGTTCTTCTTGATCTCTTCGATTACGACGCTCTTGAGCCGCCCGATCGCGTCATCTACATAGGTCTTGTTCGCCGCGTCGGTGCCGATATCCGGCGCGGCTACGTGTCGTATCTTGTGCTGATCCGCTTCATAAGAGTTTAAACGAATGAGGAGCGCTACGTTCCTCACCGACGCTATCTCATTTCTCAAATTTCTTTTCGCGTTGTTCTCCACCGCCGCTATCTTGCCTTTCAATTCTTCAGTCGCGCTTTTCTTCGATCGTTCGATCGCGCCCTCGACGTAACTCCTGTTCGTCGCGTCGGTGTCGATCTCCGGCGCGGCCACTCTTCGTATCTTGCGCTCCTTCGCGTCGTAGGAATCTTCGCTCATAAAGAGCGCGTTGTTGCGCGTGTAATTACGCAGGGATTCGATCGACAAGCGTAATCTCACCGTGGACGCACCGTTGATTCCGTCACCGTTGCCCCGATTTGTCAGAGACATGCCGAATTTGTTCACGGACATCGCGCTGGCGGGCGCGCGATTCGTACTGCCGTCGCGATCGACGCGACCGATCAATTTATAACGAAACCAGCCTCGCGAAGTTCCTCGATTATCGACAGGATTTCGTTGTCGTGAGCGTCGTTGCCGGCTCGACGAGAGGCGTCTAGCAGTTGAAGTCGATTGACCAGCACGTTGGGATCGTCCCAGTGAACGTAATCGATCGCGTTGTCGGTCAGTCGCATGGCCGACGGTAGTCCGGCACCCTTCGTAGTTCCAACTTTGCTAGACGGGTGTACGAGCGGCGCTATTATTTTCGTGTACTTGTGTTCCCTGTTACCCTTGACAGGCATGCCGGCGCTACGATCGCGTTTGTGAGCGTTGGTGGCGAAAAGTATAGTCCTGTACGTTCGTTTGTCCTTGTCCGTGTAGACGCGAGCGTCGGGAATTCGCATGAAGATCAACTCGTACAGACCGCGCGTGCCCTTGTACCGTACACCGTCGATGATCACGGAGTCATCCGCGGCCACGTCAAATCGCTTGTTACCCAGCATCGTGTAGTTCTCGCCGAGATACACTCCGTAGACGTGGTCGATCTCCTTTTTTCTGTCGCCGCTCAGAAGAGCGCCCACGTATTCCCGCCCTAACGGTCCTAGTTGGCTATCCAGAGCGTCGCGACCTTCCGCCGTACTCAAAGATTCCCTGACGGACGTCTCTAGCGCGGGAGGTGGAGTCGTCGTCTCCGAGACGATCTCACGTTCTCTGGGTAAAAACCGGACCGAATCGGCGTGGATCGGCGTGGAGCTCGTCATAGTCGTCGTCGTCGCGGGAGCCGAACTCAGCCGTGCTGGACGCGACTCTCTTTTTTCCGCGCTTGTCGTTGTCCTGATTGGCGTGAATACGTCGTCGTCCTCCGCGTAATCGCGCTCCAGGTCGGCGCCAGCATCGTCGTCGTCGTCGTCGTCGTTCTCGCTGTCCTTCTTCGCTCTCTTCGTCGCTTTCATTTTTCTCGCGAACGTAAAGATACCGCCGTTGTCAGCGTCGTCAATTTTGTCCGGCCCTTTACTCTTACGTTCTACGTCATCGGCGAGCCGTTTCAAAGGTTTGACGATAGACTCGTACCTCTTGTCCAGAGCGATCTCGCTCTCCATTTTTCCGGGCCTGAGAGCGGCGTATTTTCTGCAAATCGATGCGCGCGTTTTGGCTATCTCTCGCGCGGTCCTCTCTCCCACGATCGCGCTCATACTCGCGTCGTTCGGCGAGGCGCACTGATCGGCTCTACAGCACGGTCTACAGCGAAGTCGTGGAACCCCCGTCTGTACCGTCCGCCTCGCAACGCGCTGTTTTTGTCTATCACGGCAAAACCGTAGGTGCGTCGCCAACACTCGCGACAGAAGGCGCGAAACTCGTCGTACGACATATCGATGTTCACGTGATCGTCGTACACGTGTCGCAGATTGGTGCCGTCCTGCCTGAACAGGATCAACAGATTTGCGTTATCGCGCACGAGATGTTTCGGTATTTTAGCGTACGTCTGACAGAGATAGAAGCAATCGATATTCGAATGTCGGCCCATAGAAAAGTACTCTCTCATCCTGTCCTGCTTGTCGCAGGCCACGTCGTCGAAGACAAACACCGAGTCGGGAAGCGCCTCGTCGGGCGGAACGACGTCGCGATTGTCGGAAAACGCGCGATAGCTGATCTCGTCCATAGGCTCAAACAATCGTTCGAGGTATCGATACTTCGGTTGTTGCAGAGATTTCGAGTACACGTATACATTCTCGAAACAAAGACCGTGCGGTTGTTCCAGCAGACTCAACAGAACGTTCGTCTTACCGCAATTCGAGGGACCGCAAATGATGCAACGTACGACGTTCGGAAGGAGAGGGCCGTGTCTGCGCGATTCTCCGTTTCCTCTCTCGGTCGCGCCCGACCTCGCCAGCGTTTTGCGATCCAGATTCGAGACTCCTATCGTCACCGACTGTCGCACGAATCGCATTTTGCCCTCTCTCTCGATCTTTTCCGCGAGCGCGCACTAGCTCGATTCGTTCGCGATAAGCCTCTCGATCGCCGGAAAGGGGGAGGAAAGCGCGGACGTCGTTTCGTTTCGTCGCGCGTGCGCAAACGCCTCGCGCGCGAGTATAAGTAGCGCGAGCGTGTCGCCGTATCCGTACAAAAAATTAATCTAAAAGCAACGATTCGTTCGCGCGCATCGGTGATCGAGATGTTTCCCATACTGACGGAGAGGCACGATATTCTCAATCTAACGGCCGAGGATCTGGAATTCGTTCCGAAGATCGTTCTGTTGCGTAATTTTGAGAAATACGTGCACCTGCTGTGGGACCGTTTGCCGGAACATATAAAAAAGGATCCCGAGACGCAGAGATATCGCCCGTGTATGGAACATTACAATCGTCCGTGGCAGCGAACGCACATAGACGGTCCACCGCCGCTCATCAAGGACTGCTACGTGTGCAATAGCGCGCTCGCTCTGAACGGTGAGTCATCGACTTCCCGTTCGAAGTAAGAAGAAATAAATCCTCCCGCAACCGCGACCGAATGCGCGGCGCCGGTCTACTCAATCGCGCGATAAACACTCTTTCCTTCGAGCTGCACATACCCAGCTATCAGTTTTGCGGACCCGGTACGCGTCTAGCGAAAAGACTAGCGCGCGGCGAAGAAGGCATCAATCCGTTGGACGCGGCGTGTCGAGAGCACGACGTCGCGTATTCGCGAAGCCGCGAGCTCGCCGAGCGACACGTCGCCGATCGACAGCTCGCCGAGAGGGCGCGCGAGCGCGTCACCGCGAAGGATTCCACGGCCGGTGAGAGACTCGCCGCGGCGGCCGTATGGGCGGCTATGAAGGCGAAGACGAAACTGGGCATGGGTATGGAACGCAAAAGGAAAACGAGGAAAGGAATGGGATTGAGGAGAAACACGAAGACAAGAAGGAAGAGCAAGAGGAAGAAGCGGAGGATACTTCCGACAGCGAAACGCGGCGGCTTCTTGCCTTTTCTACTGATGTTTGGCGCGCTCGGTTCCTTGATCGGTGGCGCGGCTGGCGTGGCCAAAGCGGTGAGCGCCGGCAAAGCGGCGCAGCGACAACTCGACGAATTGCAGCGACACAATCGCGCGATGGAGGGTCGCGGGTTGTACCTCGCGCCGTATAAGAAGCGCGGGGGTGGCGCGAGAAGAGTCGTCGAAAAAAAAAATTTCGCGGAAGAAGGCGACGTTAGTGCATCTACCTCCGTACGGCGCACAGTGGGAAATGACCTGAAGAGTTTGGTTCAAAATAGGATTCCGGCGAAACTACTCGACCGATTCTAACGAATTTTTTTTTAAATAAAGGTAATAAAATTTGGAAAAAGATTGTCGAGGCGGATTTGGAAAAATGATGCGTATTGCTTTAGTAAAACAACAAATATGAACAATATACGAAATTTTGCATATACGTCCGTATAGATCAAATCTCCGACATAGTTGCAACCTCATATCTTTATGTATTTTGATGCGCTGATTATGAATATGACCATAAAAATTGGCGACAAGGTCATTTTCAAGGTCAAAACTGAAAAAAAAAAACGCGTTTCTTTGCGGTTTTTTGCGTTTATTTCCAAAAATACAAATCACACAAAAAAATGTTTCAAATAAAATAGATAAAGCATCAAATTCTCTACAAAAAAGAGTATATACGCATTTTTTTGTGATTTTTATTTTTCGAAATAAATGCCAAAAAAAACGCAAAAAAGCATTTTTATTCAGATTTTGTCTTGAAAATGACCTTGTCGCCAATTTTCGTGGTCATATTCATAATCAACGCATCAAAATACATACAGATACGAGATTGCAACTTATACGTAGGGAGATGTAATCTATTCGAAAGTACACCCTAATATGTCAACATTCATATCTGTATGTTAAACAATGTTTCAATATCCGTAATTTCTTATTATTATTTATATTATTAGTAGCTAAGGAATAGGAAACCATATGAAAATGACATACATTGTATAAGATTGTATTGCTTATGGACAAAGGCATGTTATTTGTATTTAAAATATATACCTCTATATGGGTGTGCAAGGTAGGGAGTAAATAAACAAAAGAAAACGTGCATTCTTAAGTTGAGAACATATGCTAATTACCTATATACCGCGTGGATGTGAGAGAATGGCATATAGTGGAACCAGATTTTCAAGAATATCGATTGCAGTTGGCAAATTGTGCGTTGAACTTATTTAAAATGTAGGTTTTCAGATAATATACCCATAAAATGCCGTGCTCACAGTAAAATATGACAATTTTCTCACAAAAATTTGTTCAAATTGCAAACATTATTATTCTACATGATTTTGTTTTAAATACAAAACTAAAGTCTCACATGCAATATAAATAACTTGTCAAATAAATTTGATCTTTTTTTTACTATGCCTTACTTTTACTATGTCTTCAATTATTAACACTGTGTCTTACATTACTACAGTTGTCACAAGTATACCTCTAGTTGTGACAACTGTGTAGATTAATTCTGACAACTATTTTTGTTCAGTTCTGACAACTAAATATATAATTGCAACAACTATGAATATAACTGGAACCAATGCTGAGTTGCTATAACCATATCTTTGGCTGTTGCAACTACAGAGTTTTATTGATGCACAATAATGGTACATACAATACAGTAGTAATGTAAATTTTTGGTTTTAGAAATTTTCCACGTTCTTTTAACTCTGTGAAGCATACATTTTTCTTTACATAAAAAACAGGTACTACAGAAATTTGTAACTCGGGGATTTACGAGATCACTGATAACGAATCTGTGCCTCAGATTTAGAAAATTCAAATTGCCATATTGGATCCGCCATTTTGAATGTTTCATAACTGACCCCTGATTTGTAATCAGCGACCCGAAAAGCTTCGCAGACATTTTTCCAATTTTTTATCATGTAGCTTAGTAAGAATTATATTCATTTTTTTAGACTTTATTTATTTATAACAAAAGTATGCTTATCAAACATTAAAAATATATATCTTAGAAATTTTAACCGGGCTGATAATCTACCTCACAACTAAAAAGAATCTATTAATGAACTCAGATAAATCATATCAAATTTTAGCCATAAATGATTAATATAACATATATTTCCATACATGACATTTTGTTGCATATTTTTAATGCAGTTATAATATTACCTTATATCAAAACAATAGTGTTTGCTGTTAGCATATATAGTGTAATCCTTAATACGCGATAAGATTAGTCGTACATAGCAAACATTGCATACGAATAGTATATGGACAAATCCACGGAAGTTTTGATTTTTGCTGAATAGAGGGCACCAGTACGCAAAGTGTCTCGCATTCGAAAACACTCGCGGTTTCATACACAAATGGATCAACAGCAAGAACTTTCACATAAAACTTTGTTTAAAAAATCGATTCGTTGGTGGTAATATTGGCTTCCGTTTATGTTATTCTCCTTGAATTTCGACGAGCTATATACTTTTTTTCTTATACTGCGGTTTTCATTTCTCGTAATATTTAATCGGTTCACTTTATCTTGAAAAATTATTCCCTATTTTTTTTATCTTTTGCTGTATTTTTCATGCAATTTCATTTCTGCAAAAAGCCTTCTGCTTATATTTCTTTACAGCCTTTTTAAGAATTTGTCTTTTTTTTTTATTTTCCCCTACATTTTTTTCACATATATGACGTGAATATGGAAACTATCCATGTACAAAATAAGATCTTAAGTGACTTATACATGTCAGGAGATAAGAAAGATGTAGAAGTTTTAGTAGAGTATATTCGTATCAGAAACCCACTGGATGAGGATAAAGAGAAGGTGTTGCGAGAGAAGTTATCGAGAAGCTTTTTTCCGGTTTTTGCACAGAAATGGAAGAATTCCTTTTACAATGCGGCGAAATTCAATGCAAGCAATGAGAAATGGCTTATGTCAGATTTTATCGTGAATTTCCAGGATGCAAAAGTAGGTAGAAAATCCGTAGTTGATTATGAGATTGCTTCAAAGTCTACGAAGAGAAGAAAAATCTTGTCAATAATTGATAGCTACTCGCCTACAGAAATTCAGGATGCGTTTCTGACAAATTTGCGTACTTCCGGAAAACAAAAGATAGCTGAAGCGATCGTAAATCTCTTAGCAGAAGTTGAAGAACCGGAAATTGCAGCAGTTGTTCCTTTTACGCAAGAAGAAGCTATAGCGGTAGCCGAAAATGCAAAACTTTCTAAGCATCAATATGAGACACTGCGTATTCGATTGAACGGTCAGAACGCAAATGTTTTTCCACTGTACTCAAGACTCGAAGACGCTAAAAGAGCATGCCTTCCGAAGGAAGGTAGTATAGCTATAACTGAATGGAGTGCGCGTATAGAGTTGCAAGACTTACTTGATGTTACGGTAACACGCCTGCTACAAGTACCGAATATATTGAGTGCTGATATGCTTGCGACAGAAAATGTAACCTTGAAATGCTTCTACAAGTATGGTTGCGATGGCGCATCTGATCAAAGTCGGTACAATCAAATCTTTACAACGAAGGGAAAATCGGACGCAGGAGTTTTCATGGCATCAATTGTGCCTTTGCGTCTTCAGACTTTTTGCGAACTTCCGTTAATGATATGGAAAAATCCAAATCCTGGGTCGACAAGTTTGTGCAGACCAATTATGTATGAACAAGTACCGGAAACTAATGTTCGAACAAGAATCGAAATACAGTCCTTGCAGGAAAAGATATCGAAGCTTGTGCCAACGGAGGTTAAGTTGCCTAATAGTGACTTCAAAATAACTGTTACACATGATTTGTCCTTAACCATGATTGATGGAAAAGTTTGCCAAGCTATTTCCGAAACCTCCTCAGCTGCAACGTGCTATATCTGTTCTGCAAAACCATCTGAGATGAACGATTTAGCAAAAGTAACGCAAAAGCCGGAAAAGACGGAATACTTCGAATTTGGGCTTTCTACGCTACATGCATGGATACGGCTGATGGAATGTATTTTACATATAGGCTATCGGCTTGATTTTTGCAAATGGGCAGCCTGTACACCAGATCACAAAGCTCAATTGAAAAGTCGAAAGAAACTGATACAAGAAGGTTTTTATGAAAAAATGGGTCTCATCGTTGATATTCCCAAACACGGCTCGGGAACTACCAACACTGGAAATACCGCAAGGCGATTTTTTAGAGATCCAGAATTAGCATCCGAGATTACTGGCGTCAGCAATGATTTAATACGTAGATTTGGAATAATTCTGCAAACAATGGCATCAGGAGAGGAAATAAACACCGTGAAATTTGGAGAGTACTGTTTCGAAACAGCCGAGTTGTACGTTGATAAGTACAAATGGTATTACATGCCAGTAACGGTGCATAAAATTTTATTACACGGTGCTTCAATCATCGAAGCAGCTTTCCTCCCGATTGGGGAACTATCCGAAGAAGCGCAAGAAGCACGAAACAAGGATTTTAAACGTTTCCGTGAATTTCACACTAGAAAATGTAGCAGAGTAGTCACAAATACTGACATCACGCGCAAGCTTCTAATAACCAGTGATCCGTTAATCAATTATCATAGGAAAAAGTGGAAGACTAAAGTTATGCTACTGAATCCCGAGGCACAATTGTTATTAGCACATCCTCGATAGGACTATTGTATGATCTGAGTTCGTTTAATTAAGCACAATGAAAATATTGACGGAAGAATTAACAAGAAATTACAAAAATGAAAAAAAAATAACAAAAACGAAAAAATTACAAAAAAAGTACAAAATTATTAAAAAAAAAAACAAAAAAAGAAACAAAACTCTGCCATTGATGGTCCCAAGCCCATGTAAAAGAGGAGGGTGTTTCCATTTTTTTTTTGTCGCTAAAAATCTTGTGTGCTGTATTCGATCCAAATACCGATTTCTGCGTCTTCTCGGCCACTCAATTCTTGAAAAATTTGTCTGTTATATTGGGTCCGTCTTTTGAATTTTGTTTGAATAGATTACATCTCCCTACGTATTAGTTGCAATCTCGTATCTGTATGTATTTTGATGCGTTGATTATGAATATGACCACGAAAATTGGCGACAAGGTCATTTTCAAGACAAAATCTGAATAAAAATGCTTTTTTGCGTTTTTTTGGCATTTATTTCGAAAAATAAAAATCACAAAAAAATGCGTATATACTCTTTTTTGTAGAGAATTTGATGCTTTATCTATTTTATTTGAAACATTTTTTTGTGTGATTTGTATTTTTGGAAATAAACGCAAAAAACCGCAAAGAAACGCGTTTTTTTTTTCAGTTTTGACCTTGAAAATGACCTTGTCGCCAATTTTTATGGTCATATTCATAATCAGCGCATCAAAATACATAAAGATATGAGGTTGCAACTATGTCGGAGATTTGATCTATACGGACGTATATGCAAAATTTCGTATATTGTTCATATTTGTTGTTTTACTAAAGCAATACGCATCATTTTTCCAAATCCGCCTCGACAATCTTTTTCCAAATTTTATTACCTTTATTTAAAAAAAAAATTCGTTAAAATCGGTCGAGTAGTTTCGCCGGAATCCTATTTTGAACCAAACTCTTCAGGTCATTTCCCACTGTGCGTCGTGGTGCGCGGTTACGACGACCTGTGGCAGGCCGACGTGGTCGAGATGCGTCCGTATTCGCGCGAAAACGCGGGTCACAATTACATTCTGACGGTCATCGATGTGCTGAGCAAGTACGCCTGGGCGATCCCGCTCAAGACTAAGAGCGGAAAGGAGATCGCGACGGCTCTCCAAAAGATCTTTCGCGAGGACGCGCGATACCCTAAGAATCTGCAAACGGACAAAGGAAAGGAATTCTACAACGCGCACAAGGTGAATCACTACTCCACGTATTCGGTGATGAAAGCGTCGGTGGTGGAGAGATTCAATCGCACGTTGAAAAACGACATGTGGAAGCTCTTCACGCTCCAGGGATCGTACAGATGGATAGACTCGCTGCCGCGCCTCTTGTCGAATTACAATCGTCGCAGACACAGAACGATCGGAATGCGTCCGACGGACGTGACGCCCACCGTCGCCGAAAAACTGCTGCGCACGGTGTACAGTCGCGCGAAGATCGCCGCGCCAGCGAGATTTCGAGTCGACGATCCGGTGCGCGTGAGCAAATTAAAAACAATCTTCGAAAAGGGCTACACTCCCAATTGGACCACCGAGATCTTTCGCATAGCTAAAGTACAAAGGACCAATCCCGTTACGTATCTGTTGAAAGACATTCGCGGAGAAGCGATAGCCGGAGGATTCTACGAACACGAGTTGCTACGCGTCTCCGATCCCGACGTCTATCTCGTGGAAAAAGTCCTGCGTAAGCGGGGCAATCGAGTGTACGTGAAGTGGCTAGGAATGGACAGTTTGCACAATTCGTGGATAGATAAGGCATCTGTATTGTAACAAAAAATAGTTAGACATTCGTAGACACACGCAACGTGTACTTTATTAATAAAAGTTTACACATTCATCTGTTTGTTTCTTACGTGCTATTGACTTTACGATAAAACAATTTTTAGGAAGCCTATGATATTGTTTCTTTTTTACAACGGTATTCCGTAATGTCCCCACGGAAGCGTTTCCTCGCTGTTCAACGTCACGTATCGCTTGTCGTCGTGCGGACTGAGAGCTAGTTTTTGCTCCGACACGGTGTAAACCTCGTGCAACGTCGAGCGTATGCACGACTGGCGCGTCTTCAGCTCGCGCGCGTTCCGCAGGCACGCCACGTAATCCTCGAACGTGATCCTCTTCGCGACTACGTTTCTTTTAACACCCTTTATTCTCTTGGTGTCGTCGCGTCCGAGTACCTTGTAAGTGTACATCTTCGCTCTGAGGCCCACGAACTCCGTCATGATCGCGCCGTTGTTCTCGTCCTTCATCAAACCGGACACCTTCTTGTTGACGCGCGGCATGCCGTGCGCGTTATTCTCCGCGTAATCGCTCGTGTCGAATCTGTCTATGTCGCGTCTCATACGATCGTACGCGTCTTCGCACTTCAGCGAATAAATCAGACTATCGGTATCCGTGTAAAGAATTCAACACCGGTCGTGATAGAGTGGCACCATGTAGTCGTAGTGAAACTCGTAGAGACGCGTTTTGGATATCTCGAGAATACACATACCCACGTAGACCGGCTTGTTGAATTTTACCTCGAGCCTTCGCAGCTCGATCGCGACGAGATTCTCCGAGAAGACGCTTCTACTGTGAAAGTTCGGCTTAGCGATCATCGCGTCCGCGCCGTATCTCCCGTCCCATCGCGTCACGAGACGCACGTCCACGTGATCGCGCACGTTCTCCATCGTCTTGCCGAAGACGGCATTGTTTATCAGTTTGTACATATTCCGTGCGAACTCGTTGCTCGCGCGCGTCCTAAGCATAGTGTTCAACTCGATGTAGCCGCCAAGCCACGGTGACTGGGTGAATCGCAGAACGCGACGAACGCGCGTCAGACGCAAACCGAGTCGCAGACATTGCTGCAGGTTTCGATAGTGCGTCACGTAACGCGATTTGTCGTAGAGAGTAGCGAGCAGTTTCTCCTGCCGCTTACCGGGCGGTTTATCGCGCGTCGGGCACAGCGGCAGGTCCGCGTGGGCGTCGTGCAGGTCCGGTGGATACTCGAGATCCACCTCCAGAATGTAACCGATATCGCTGTCTGCCGGCACGGTCGTCACGTCGAAATTCTCAGGGTCGTCGAGCCATTGGAAATTCGCGTACGGCAGCGATTCGCTCATAGCCCAACCGTACAGATTGTTCACGTCGTAATACATGAGATACGTAGTGGGCTGGGACGAGTCGTACGTCGGTACGTGCCTGTTGTTAGCTCGCGCGTACCTGAGCGAACATTGACTGAGACCCCCACGTATTCCGCGTTCCACGAACAGCACCATGTCAATGTCGGTGAGCAGCTCGAAACGCACGCCGGTGTACCTCAGCATGGCGTCCCACGTGTACCCCGGCAACGTATAATAATGCGCGGGATCCAGCCCGTAACTCGCCACACACGTGTTCCGAAAATTTTCAAAGATATCCGCCAGAAAAAGCACGTCGGTCTTGAGATACAGATCGCTGTACTCGCCGAGATCTCGCACGCGAAAACGTCGCCAGACCCTTGTCGCGTGCTTGTAGTCGCTCTCGCTCGCGGTCTCGTCGGTCAGGGAGCTGTAAAAGACCTCGCGCGGCGGAAGTTCGGTCTCCCGCAGTTTGTCCACGCTGTCGACGTACTCGTACGGAAATACTCCCTTGCGAGTGAGCAGATCGAGATCCTCCGTGCTCAAATCCGCGTACTCCGAACGCGTTATTCTCAGCTTGTCCTTGTCCAGATAGGAAGCCAGAGTTTCGATACTCGCGGCTAAAAATTTGTATTGATTCGAGTCCACGAATCGAAGCTTCACGTACCGATCCCATCTCCCGTCCGTCTGCGTCTCCTTAACGGTCTTCGCGAACGATATGTAACTTTCCTTCGTAAGCGGCAGGAGCTCGACTCTACCCTCGAAATCGTTCGCGATTTTCTCGACGATAAAGTGCGCGTCGTAACCCGACAGATTGTGGAAGAACACGGGAATCACGTACACGTTTCTGTAATTCAGATTGCAACGAGAATGCGCCGGACCTCTGTAGCGTCCGGTTAAATGACAGTGATCTCGCACGCGATTGTCCTCCTGTTGGAACGCTTTCCCACACACGTGACAATGCGTCGCGAGCCAAAACTCGCGTTTCTCGTTCTCCGTAAGTTCTACCATTGATATATTGGTGGAGAATTTAACCTTAACGCGATGTGCGAGAACGCGAAGCTCGTTCACGAACCACGAAACGCAATCCTCGCCGCGACAATATTTGTACGTAGATACGGTATCGTCGTAGGTGCAGCACAGATAGTAGCCCAGGCTGAACGGTACGTGACGCTGATAAGCGTATCTTTCCGTTCTCGCGCCCCCTTCGGCATTCTCTCTCTCCCGTTGTTCGAGAAGACACTACAGATCCGCGTACACCACGAAGGGAAGTCGCTCCTTTCTGTCGTGATTGTCGAACGACAGCCACTTATCGTCCTCGTTCGGAAGAACGATGGCGCAGTCGTTCATTCGGCCGCAGTCGACGCTGTGAGCGGCCAACTTTTTGCGCGTATAGAAATAGTGTAGACATCTGCGAAGTAACGTGCGTGTGATTACTATGTGTTTGGTATATATAAAAATAATACCTTGTCGTTTCCTTATTCCTCGGGTTTTTTTTACTTACCGATCGCAAACGTGCTTCGCACACCGTTTCGCGGTCAATTGCGAATTCACCAATCTCGACAGATTCTTTATCCAGGCGAAATGGCCCCTGTTGACGCCGCGTAGCGTATCGCGCAGATACAGGAGATTGACGTGTCTATCCCTCTTATCGTCGGTCAACCGCAGAGGCACGATCGCGTTGCAGTCGGCGCCCCGTCCGAACTTAGCTTTTTTTTTTTCAATTCCTTCCCGAGTTGTAAATACGTTGATCGACACGTCGTTCTGACGTTCGAACTTTCCGATCTTTTTCAGATCTATGGGAAGATTGATCCCGTCGAGATTCAGCACCGTCGCGTAATCGGGATACAAGCCGCGTCGGTCCGCGTTCCGCTCGACAGGATACAGAGCAGCGACCACCGCACGCGCGAAACACGTGTCGTTCTCCGACCGCACGTTGACCACCGCCTGTTTAAGTCTTATACCTCGCGGTATCTCCATCCAACATCCCACGCACATGGAATTGCACTTGTTCACGTTCACCGTTAGGTTCAGTATTCGCGACAACGCCCATCCGCTGTCGCGTTCCTGAAATTTGTCCAACGCCGCTAGAATCTGGTCGCGCACGCGCCTGTCGTACCACTCGCCCAGATCGGACCCTAGGAGGAGCTGTTCGTTCCGCGTAGCGATACTCTTCACATCGGTCTTAACGTCCGCTACGAATTCTCCATTGAATATGACATTGACCTTCAGACACGAGTATCTGGTCAAATTATCCTGCACTTTTTCGAGCACGGTGCCCTTCGCATCCTCGAGAAATCGCGCGGGTTCGATGTACGTAGAGTTCGTCACAGCGCCGGTGAGTACGCGACTTTGGAACGCTGTATCGATCTCGACCCACGAAAATCCTCTGCTAACGCCGCTGCTGCTACCGCCGCCCCCACCGTCCAAACCGGCACCTACGGCGCGTTCGAATCGTCGACGCAGATCCTCCCTCGAACCTTCCAATCGCGCTATTCGAGCCACCAGAGCGTTCACGGCTCCCGTGTTTCCTCGCCCCCCAGGTTGTCTGACTCGACACCTCTCCCGCAAGAGCCGGAGACACTCGTCGCATCGTCGTCCCCACGCGCGGTACCCGTCCGCGTCGCGGACGTCCGCGGCGAGCAACTCGTCGCACTCTTCCTGCATCCCATCCAGAAGGGCCTTCCACCCTCGGGAACACTGAATTTCACTCGATCGAAAAGACGACGAGACCTGTAGGTCTGAATCCTACGTATCTTCTCTCCTCCATCCACCGTCTGATAATAAAGATAATACTCGAGCGGCAGGCAACGCATATAATCGTTCGTCCTAACGGAGTTTGCCATTGTCGTCTCTATCCACGCTCGCTCGCGCGCAGTTCGCGCCCCGGTCTCCCTTCGCAGATGATGAGTTGCCAGATTCCATCGCGCGTCCTCCTTCACCACCGACGCGCATACGTTTGACGACAACGACGCGTCGACTCTCGCCGATTCGTCGTCCGAATCGGACGAGAACTTGGGCATGGACTCGTAACAGCGCAGTTCGCCGTCCGATTCCTCGGACGAGTAATAATGGTGATCGTTCATTCGCGAGTACGCATCGCTAATGTTACCAACAGTTCCAATACGCATCAAAATCAATATGAAAGAAAACACCATCGCTTATAGAAAACGTTCCAAAACGCATCCCACGCGTCAAAATCAATATAAGTGCGATCACCGTCGCGTATAATTGTTCTTTCTTTAATTATTTCATTATAGAGATACGTCCGGTGCGATCGGCAATCGGCGATTCCGATTTTGCGACGGATCAGATATCTCGTTACGTCGACGCGCCGCGGATCCCCATTTCTCCTGAGCGGATCGCTGATTTTTACGATCGGTTTCCCGTATCTTTTCAACCAGATCCAACTTTTGCAAAGTTCTACGTACTCGTCACTCATACCTCATTTAAAAAAAAAAAAACAACTGTAACTTATCCCATTCCCGGTGCGCTTTACGTCGCACCACTCTCTCTAGATAATGCTGCAATAGCGCCGCTAACGCGTCTCAGTCAATAGTAACAGATTCCATTCTCCACCACTCTTCTCCAAAATATTTGGTATTGAAGAGACCTCCGGTTCGATCGACGATCGGGAATTCCGATTTCGCGATCGATTAGATATCTCGTTACGTTGACTCTCCACAAATCTGATCCGCAACACTTCCTCGCGAACGGGTCGCTGATTTTCGCGATCGGTTTTCCAAACTTCGCGCACGCCGGTTTGCAAAGTTCTACGTACTCGTCGCTCATACCGCGTTTAAAAAATAATAACAGAAACTTATTCCCGTTCCGATCCGTTCGCACCACTCGCTCTCTCGATACATTTGTCCGTCCGCGTCAGCGTTTGCCGCGTCAACGTTTGCCGCGCTGTCGCGCGCCTGTTCAATTTATACTCGTTCGTTATCTCAAACGGAAGATGTACCTACGGGATACACTTTTTCCCGGAAAAACGACAACCGCTCGCCGCATCCTCCGAAAAGAATAAAAGGAGGAAATGACGAAAGCGACCTCGAACGAGTTCGAACGCTCGTTGAAAAATAATCGCGAAACGTACGAATCGGGTGAACGAAGAGAGTAGTCTCGTCTCTCTATCTCTCTCGATACGCCGGGGTGAGCCGGAAAACCGCGTCCGGCCTGTTAGGAGAAAGAAGCGCGCGCCGCCGCGATCGACATCGCGACGCTCCTCTTTCGAGAAAAACGCGCGATTTCCGCGCGCGGTCGATAACGCGCGACGCTCCTCTCTTCCATTTTTTTTAGGAGCGCGGCCGGTAACGCGGAACCGCCCGCTCCGAGCGCCCCCTCGGAACGCCTGGGTCCCCCGCCCGTTGGCGACACTGCGGCGCGACGTTCCTAATAACCCCGCCTAGGGAATTTACGTCCTACAAGTGCTCGACAAATACCAGCAAACAGCCTTCCCCCGCGTCGACTTTCCCCCGGAACTTTCATTCCCCGCGTCAAAATACTAGTAAACAGCCTAGGGACTTTCCCCCGGAACTTTCCTTCCCCGCGTCGCGCTCCCCCCCTCGCCCGGCAAATACTAGTAAATCGCCTAGGGACTTTTCCCCCCGCAGGTCCCCCCCTCCGCTGACCCTTAACACCGTCCCTCGCCCCCCTCGCCCACCTCTTACGGCGTTTCCCCCGCGTGAGCGAGGCACCCCCCGACCCCCCTAACCGCAAGTCTGAGTACCGGAGTGTCCGTTACCATGCTACTTCATTCACACATTAAATTAAATACAATGACCATTGCAATACATAATATAAACACAGAATTAAAAAAATATATAAGTATAATAAAAAAATCGCACACATTCTAGGCATACAAAATTTTGAATACATGCAATCACACTTTTACAATCACACTGCTTCTTCACATACAACTACACTTCTTCTCAGATGCAACATGTTCTGCTTTCGCTAGAATTTTGCATCTTTCCTTCGATCTCATCTCCACCCCAAATCCACCACACTGCCTGAAGGCATACCTTCTTAACAGGAAAATATGACATCTTCAGGTAGATGATTGATCGAAGTAGAAGGACCTACCTAACTGATTTTTTTAACTACTCATACATGCATTTACAATTTAACATTCATAAAACGAAATTATTTACAATGTCTTTTTTAATAAAATTTTTATAATCCTGTAAAATTTTTTGGTAATTATGCAGTAATAGGGACCACCCTCCGATGACCTTGACCTTGACATATGTTGTCAAGGTCACCCTTCTGAGTGACCTTCGGAAGGTTTTAGCCGTCGCTCGTTATTCGTTAAAAAGTTATTAACAAAAAAAGTTTAGAAAATATAGCAGTTATTTTAAGTATTGAGAGGCATAAACGACCAATATTACGTCTTTTTTTTTAAGTAGAGAATATCTCGTTTCGCGTAAAAGTTGCCATTTCTCCATCGAAAAGGCTGTAACTGTACACACGGCTGCGTCGCATTTGTCCCAATTGCTACAAAGAATTAAAAACAATATACTTGTTTGCTATAATTATCAATTAATATTGAAAGAATTACCTCATGATTTAAATATCGATATCTATACTCAATATTGCGCTTCCTCTCAGCTGTGTATGCATTTTTTAGCGTGATGTATGCGTGAAAGCTAATACATCATGCAAAAATTCTTCCGATACCCCATTTATATATGCAAAATTAACAATAATCATTCGGTTATGATCCGTAAAATTTTTATCCCAGAACATTTGCCGTATAAATTTCGGCCACGTATTTGCATTGCCAATGTCTTGAATCGCAAGCCACGGATTATTGTTTAATTGCTGGACTGAGTATGCCATTGTAAGATTAAGATGTGCAGGTTGTAAATGACAAGATATTTATTTCAGTAAGACGCGTCACGACACACTGGCTACACGACACACTGGCTACGCGTAGTAATACTGAGTGACATACCAAAAGCTGCGTACAGGTGAATCTCATGTGAAGCTTTGTTTACATAAAAGTATAAACATAAAAAAAAGACGTAATATTGGTCGTTTATGCCTCTCAATACTTAAAATAACTGCTATATTTTCCAAACTTTTTTTGTTAATAACTTTTTAACGAATAACGAGCGACGGCTAAAACCTTCCGAAGGTCACTCAGGAGGGTGACCTTGACAACATATGTCAAGGTCAAGGTCATCGGAGGGTGGTCCCTATTACTGCATAATTACCAATTTTTTTTCTTTTTTTTACATTATTTTTATATGATTCACGTATTCGTTTCATATCACACACGTTATTTATGACATCGCGCTCTAACATTTCTATATTATTATTATTAATATTAATAATTTCATTCTTATGATTACACCACCATACAATATTGTTAATCGCAATTATACGCACTACAATTTTATACATATTGGCATGATGTTCTATGCATTCATGCCAATCCATATTAGCGTTCCAATTTTCTAAAAAATCTAACAGTACTTTTAAAACGTTACGACAATGAGCTTTAGTTTTTAACAATTTATTTGTAACGCTTGTAATTTGTTTTATGAAAAATAAAAATGAATTATTTCTTAAACTATTTTCACAATTTGTACAAGAATTAACTTCTTTAAGAACTAACTTAACAATTTCATTTTGGTAATCTACAGAAGATGCTACAATTACTTCATCGGCAACATTTTTATCCGTAATTAATTCAGATGCTTCATCGTCATTACACATAATATTACGCATGTCGTTATGTTCTAAATAATTTTCAAATGTACATAACAAATTAAAATTATCATTTGTAACTTCACAATTACCGCGACGCATTGAAATACATTGCATATTATTTACAAGTAAAGTAAAAAACGATTCTTGAAATTGACGAGGTGTGGGATTAATATTACGTACAGCATGACTACGAATTTGGCCAAAAAAATTTTCTAATGGATCCTGATTACAAAATCTAGTATTTAATTTTACAAAATTATATTTTTTACTTAAAATTTTCCACAGTTTTTGAAACCCGTCAATTGTTAACAACCAATTTTTTAAAGTTGGTACCAATTTATTTACTGTACGCGAAATTTTCTCAACGAATGCTGTTTTACGCAATATATTTTTTGCATTTACCCAAAATAGATGATGATTGCTGTCTTTAGTTACAGAACAACGCGATTCGTTGCTGTCTTCTCTTTTATCGTCTCCATTCACGCTGTCAAAAAGATCGTTGAAGAAATTTACTGCTGTCACTGTTGCTATTCCTTTTTCTTCTCCTATTTGAATTTCTTCATTCTTTATAAATACAGTGCCTACATGAATATAAACATATATATTAATAAATACATAAATTAACACACGAATAAAAACCTAATACATTTATAAACTAATAAATAATACACTAATAAAAAAATATAAACGTATACAATAATCTCCATTCAAATATTTGTATGTGTGTACATGTTAACCAAGTAAAAATGAAAAAATAAAACAAATTATACAAATATGATAGATATTTTTTTTATAGTTACACAATGTTTTTTCTTATACTATTTTTTGTGCAAAGAAGAAAAACTAGAATTACAGTTCTTAAAGATTTAATTATTTATTCTTTTCTTATTACGTAAGTACTTACATTTCGATGTTGCGAATGTTTGAATAACACTAGCCATCGTTCCACTCATTGCTTGGACTGCATTTTTTACACGCATTTTACTAATTTTTTCTTCTACCATATGCTCCGCTGTAATTTTCTTTAAAAGTGGTCGAATTGTATTGATCTTTTTATCTATGATCCAAGCTGTTTTCAATATATCCCACGATGCAAATTGGTCTTCTTCTCCCGGAGCATTGGAAACCTGTAATAAATCTTTCGATAGCCAATTATTTCGAATACCTTTGATCAGATGTGGAGGATCATATAGATGTATTATTTCCTAGTTTCCAACTTCGTATGTTTGATCTATAAAACAAGACAAATTAAAATAAATTCATGCACGCGCACATACATTTTCATCTTATTTCTCATTTATATATTTACTTTGTGCTCTATTTTCCAAATTCCTTTTCTTTGTTGTTTAAAATAATAGCTCTTTAATTGCAGCTACATTAGAGGAACCTTGATCGCACACTGTTGCAACTATGTGGAAGCCTGTTTTTGTAATTTCTAATACTACTTTTTTAATGCATCTAATTAACTGAGCGGTATTAGTCTGTTTATCACAAAAATTAAATAAAAGTGGCATCTTCCAGCCAGAATGTAATCCGCGTAACATAAAAACTAAAGCATGATCCGCGACTTTTCCCGTTCGATTGTTGCCCCAATCCTCAAGACCACAAATGACATCCTTCTGAATGTCATAAGTGCACTTAGGTTGGATAGATACCTCATCCCACATCAGAATACATATTTTTTCTTTTATTGACATTTTTTGAGCTACACTCTCTAAATGTCTCAAAATAAATGGGTTTAATCCAGGATATACAGGTATTTTGTGCAACACCGATTGTAATGTTTGTATCGAAGGAATTTGTTTAAATATTGATCTTAAAGTATTATATGCATGCTTCCCCACAGTCTTGTAAAGCGTTAATGCGAAGGCTTTCTGTTCTACACTATAACGTTGTCCCTGCAGAATATAAAATGGTATCATAATCAAATTTACAATATTATATAATAGTAATTACAAAAAGTAACATGTAATAAATATTTGAAAGTAATATATTTTGTTTATTAAACGGTAATTTCCATCGTTTTATATATATATTAAAATTATTATATACTTTCGTGCGTATTTCTTTTACAAATTATCTATTTAATAGAAATCGTTATAATTTCGACCTCATTTTCTGTATTAAGATCAATTAAAAACTACTAATTACTTTGCTACACAGTACACGCACACGCGCGCGCGTGTATATATCTATATAATATATATTTGACTGTGTTGTGTATATGCAATTTATTTTTGTTGCACATATAAAATCAGAAAATGTTTCTTTTTGTATGATTTGAATGGATTTGAACGAATAAATTGTGACGTGACATTGTCGCGTCCACCGCCCAGACGGTAGCTCGGCCGAGGGGAAGGTCGGGGATGGCGCCTCGACTCGAGTAGGGAAGGGTCAATTGCGCTAATTATATTTTAAGTTAGATTTTATAGAAACAACAGGTGGTGCCGGAGCGTGGAATCGATGATGAAGGAGAAATGTAACGACTAATGTCGCAGCGAGGGACGGATGAGCACGTGGGGAACGCTAGACGGAGTGGTTGGCCGACGGGCGGGCCACCAGGGCTCGCCGCCGAGGAAGCGCATTGGAATGTCTCGCACGGCACGACCCTGACCCCGCCGCAGCACAACCAATGGTGCACCACCGCGACTGCAGCGCGGGTGGACGACCCAGACATTTCCTCCGACGGTACCGAGGGACCGAGCGGCACAGCCATGGCCCGGCCAGCCTGGCTAAAAACCGCGATGGGCCCGCATACATAATAGCCATTTGAAGGGACCGCGGAAAACGGCGGACATTGAGAGCGGCGCTGCGAGCAGGGCGGCACGCACGACCAATCGGCGGGGCGGAAAACTGCGAGCTTGGGGCGCGTGCGCGGGGACCCAGCGTGGTCCCGCCGGACCGGCCACTCCTCACTGTCGAACCAGCCGCAGCCGAGGTGACATCCCCTGTAAAGTGCCCCGACGCCGCCGAGCAGCAGCGAGCAGCAAATTTGTAAAATCTCCACTCCGGTACTGCAGCGATATTAAGGGCTCGATCTCGGCCACGGCCTCGTACGATTTAAGGCAAATATCGATTAGATTACCGTGTAGATCGATCCGATTAACCTCTACACGTGGCGACCGGCTCCCGTTACCGCGGATGCCGATTAGATTTGTCGTGGTATTTAGCTGAGATCGCGTGCGCGGGGCTGGCTGAGATCGTACCCGGAAAGTTCATTGGAAGGCCCTCCTCGGAAACTCTTACGCGGCCGACAGTCAATTCGCGTTTAATGTATCGTGTTGCGTATCTGTGAATCTGAATATTTGTCGCGTATGGAAGCGTGCCGTGAACGGTGCGTTTGGGAAATATTGCGTTTATCGTGTAGTGTTGCGTATGTGAGAGCGTGCCGCGGACGGCGCGTTTCGGGAGATATTGCGTTTGGATATATTGCGTTGTCCTACCGAGAGCCTCGCGGATATTTTGTATCGCATTGCGCGGGCAAGTATCGTCGCGCTTGCTCGAAAGGAAATCTCGCGAACGTGTTAATCGCGTTTATGGTATAGTGTTGCGTACTTGTGGATAATTGTCGTGCGATTGGACGTATTGCGTTAGGGTTGCGTATTTGCGAATGTTAATGAGATAATTGCGGTATTGTGTAGTGTTGCGTCTTTGCGAATATTAACAGAGATAATCGCGATATTGCGTTCGTGCTACGTCAGGAATAGCGTGTTGTGTCCGCTCGAAGGGGAGTCTCGCGGACATGATGCTATCATGTGCTCCGCGCGTGTATTAGCTGCCGGTTAGATTACCGCGTTTACTGACACTTCAATTCCATCTATATTTTGTCTATGATTTCTCTGAAATATACATTGTTATTATTTAATCTGTGTCCTCCACAAAAGAACGTTACGCCCTGAGCTCCCGCCTGGGTGGCAGATATTGAGATCGGATATCGAGTTATCGAACGTGGTGCGCGTAATCGCACCTGGCGCCCATTTGCAACGTTTCGTCGGGAAAAACTTATACGGGAAGTACTTTGGAGAAAGCTAGTAGTTAATTTGCGACAGCGCCCCTTCGGCTAGCGAGACCGAAGGAAAACGGCTCGCAAAATTAACGAATAAATGTGTGAATAGAGATGCGTGTGTGTGGGTGTGTGTAACATATTTTGTAAAGTGTATATTTTGACATAAAAATATTTTAATATAAAATAATAATAATTAATAATAACTAAAATTACTCTCTATTCCCACCTCTTTCCCCTGCTCCATCCGCCGCTCCTACCTTTGCCTGTCCCTCCTATTCGTTGCTATTCACTTTTCCCTTACCTATACTCTATGCCCTGCCGCGTCTCGGTTTTCCCGTCGAGTCGCCCCTCTACCCTCACTAACGTTCGTGTCTTGCCGCGCTCTGCCGCACACGGCTCGGTTCCCCCACCGCGTCACCCCTCTACTCTCACTATCGTTCGTGCCTAACCCGCCTCTGTGACTTGTCACTTTTCTACCCTTCGTTCTCCTTTACCCGCTACTCCTCTACTCACCCCTTTCTTCTCCTACTCTCCTGCCTCCAACCTTCTCGCTCCGCCACTCTCTCCCTCCTCTACTTCCTTTACCCCTCACTTCTCTGCACTTTCCTCGCTAACACTTTCGCACCTGTCACCTCTGTTGCTCCGGAAACGGAAGTCCAGCAGGGAGATAAAGGAAAGAAGAGAGAAGGCGAGGGTGAGAGGAAGGCAAGAGGTAGACCAACAAAGGCGGAAGAACTTGGAAAACAGAGAGGAAGAACGGATAGCTTAGGATCGGTCTTAGACTACATACAGAAAAGGGAAAAGAGAAGAGTAGCGGAGGAAGCGAAGGCAAGAGCAAAGGGAGAAATCTTAGAAAGGTTTAACGAAACAAGGAGGGTTTACAGATCACCGCCAGCGAAGGTTAAAAAGGGAGAAGAGGATAAAGAAAACATGGCGGCAGAAGAGATGTTTAAGGAGATTCTAAGGAGAATGGAAGAACAAGAGAAGGAAAGGAAAAAAGATAAAGAGGAAATAAAAAACGAAATTAAGGGACTAAAGGAGGATCTGAAGAGAAGTGAGGAAATATGGAAGAAACAGAGAGAAGCGCTGGAAGAGAGAGTAAAGAAGCTAGAGGAGAGGGTGGAGAAAAGGGGAAAAAGATTGGAGGTGGAAATAGGAGTGAGAAAGAAGGAGAAAAAAGGTGAGGCAGAAAACGAAAATGAGGAAGTGGTGGAGAGGATGAGAGAGATAGACAGGAAGCTGGAAAAAAAGGAGAGGGAAGAGAGAAGAAGAAATGTAGTGATAAGGGGTTTAGAAGTGAAGGAGGGAGGGAGGAGACAAGAGGCGGAAAAGTTACTGGAGGGAATGAAAGTCAAAGTGAAGGTAATAGAGGTGAAGAAAATAGGGGGGGATATAGAAAAGGGAAGGGAAATGGTGTTGCTAAAGCTGGAGAATAAAGAGCAAAAATGGGAGGTGATGGAAAAAAAGAAGAGCCTGGCGGGGAGAAAGGAGAGAATTATGGAGGATTTGTCATGGGAGGAAAGAAGGATGAATTGGAGATTGAGAGAGATAGCAAGAAGAGAGGAAAGGGAGGGAAGGAGGACGTGGATTAAAGCGGGCAGAATAAGGTTGGAAAATGTATGGTGGAGGTGGGACATGGAAGAGGGGGTGTTAAAGGATGAAAGGGGAAAGGTAAGAAAGGAGAGCGGAGGAGAGAAGGAAGAGGAGGGAGGCGAATTAGGAGGGAGAGGAGTAGGAAGGGAGACGGGGGAATAGGAGGAAGGGAGGATGGAGGGGAGGAAATAGAGAAGGGCAATGCGGACTCTAGAAGAGAAGAGAGGAGGGGAAGTAAGTCAGAGTGGAGAATAGTATTCTGGAATGTAGCTGGTTTGGAAAATAAAGATAAGGAGTTTTGGGAGGGGTTGAAAAAAGAAGATGTGATAGTCATGGTGGAGACTTGGATAGGAGAAAAAGGATGGGAAAGAATAAGGGGTAGGCTGCCGAAAGGGTACGAATGGGGAGTGCAAATGGCGAAAAAGAAAAACAAAAAAGGGAGAGCAATGGGAGGGATGATAATGGGAATAAGGAAAGAGATAAAAGAGAAGGGTACGGAAATAGGAAGAGGAAGGGAGGGGTTGATAGAGGGAAAGGTTAGGATAGGTAAGGAGAAGTGGAATATTATAGGGGTATACGCAAAGAAAGAGGAGATGGAGGAAATACTACATGAGCTGAGACTGATAATAGAAAAGAAAGAAGAAGGAAGGTTTACGATTATTGGAGGAGACTTCAATGCGAGGACTGGTCAAGAAGGCGGAGGGATAGAGGATGAGGAGGGGGGAGATAGGTGCAGAGGGGGAAGAAGTTCAAAGGATAAAAAGATAGACAGAGAGGGGAGGATGCTGGTAAATAGCATAGAAGAGAGAGGATGGGAGATTTTTAATGGAAAGGTGAGAGGAGACGAGGAGGGGGAGTTTACTTTCACGGGGGGAAGAGGAGACACGGTGATCGACTATGTTATAGGAGAAGGAGAAGTAAGAGAGAAGGTAGAGAAAATGATAGTGGGGGATAAGGTGGACTCGGATCATCACCCCTTGGAAATAGTTTTAAGGAGAGATAAGGAGGGAGATGGAAGAAGAAGGAGGGAGAAGAAGGAAAGCAGGGGGGTATGGAACGAGGAAGGAACAAAGAGGTTCATTGGAAAAATAGGAGAGATGAAAGAAAAAGTGGAAGAGTTGAACAAGGAATGGGAAGAAATGGAGGCAAGAATAAAGGAGGCAATAAAAGGGGTGGAGGAGGAGATGGGAGGAAAGAAGGTAGGATGGTGGGATGAGGAGTGTAGAGAAACGAAGAAAGAGGTAAGAAGAAATCTAAGGATTTGGAGGAAAGAAAGAGGAAAGGGCAGCGAATACAAGGAAAAGAGGAAGGGGTTTAGGGAGATGTGCAAGAGGAAGAAGGAAGAAGAGAACCGGAGATGGGAGAGAAAAGCGGAGGGAGCAAGGAGGGAGGCGGAGGTATGGGAGATAGTAAATAAGGAGAGGAAAAAAAGGAGGGGAATTGAGGAAGGAATAGAAGAGGAGGAATGGAAAGAGCACTTTATGAACCTGCTGGGAGGAGTGGAAGGGAGGGTGAGGTTAGGGAAAGAAGAAGGTAGGGAGGAGAAGGAGGGGGAAGAGGAAGAGGAGATAAGCCTAGAAGAAATGAGGAGAGTTGTAAAGAGGTTAAAGGATGGAAAAGCAATGGGAAGGAATGGGATTCCAGGCGAGGTTTGGAAGCGAGGGGGGAAGGAACTGGAGAATTGGGCATGGAAATATATAAATAGGATATGGAAAGGAGGAGGGTGGCCGGAAAATTGGAAGGAGGGAATAATTGCGCCAATAGTAAAGAAAGGGGAAGGGAAAAAAGCGGAGGAGTATAGAGGTGTCACAATAATGCCGTCATTATATAAGGTGTACACGGCCATTCTGGCAGAGAGGAGATAGAGGGGAAGAGAATAGTGCCGCAGAACCAGACAGGCTTTAGAAGAGGGATGGGAACAATAGATAACATATACGTGCTGAACTACGTGGTGAACAAAAGGCTAGAAAAGAAGGGGGGAAAACTGATAGCATGTTTTGTGGACCTTAAGGCGGCGTTTGATTCGGTAGATAGAGGAGTACTAATAAAATCAATGAGAGAAAGGGGAATAAGAGAAGGGTTGGTGAGGAAAACGGAGGAGATTCTAAGAGAGACGAGAAGCAGGGTAAGGGTAGGAGACGGAATAGGAGAAGAGTTCTGGACGGGAAGAGGGGTAAGGCAGGGGTGCCCATTGAGCCCGCTACTATTTAACGTGTTATTGGCGGATATGGAACAGGAAATGGGCAGAGTTAAATGGGGAGGAGTGATGCTAGGAGGTACGAGGGTGTATACTCTGGCCTACGCGGATGATGTAGTGCTAATGGCGGAGGACGAGGACCAAATGAGGAGCATGCTGGAAAGACTGGAAGGGTATTTAAGCAGGAAGAGGTTGGAACTGAACGTGGGAAAGACAAAAATAATGAGATTTAGGAAAGGAGGGGGAAGGGACAGTAAGAGAAGATGGAGATGGGAAGGAAAAAAATTAGGAGAGGTGAAGGAATTTCGATATCTAGGATACATGTTTCAAAGGAATGGAGGACAGGAAGCTCAGGTAAGGGAAAGGATCAAGAAGGCAGCGGCAGTGATGGGGAAGATCTGGGGGATAGGGAAGAGGAGATTTGGGAGAGACTGGGGTAAAAGATTATGGCTGTTCGATAGACTGGTGTGGACGGTAGTGGGATATGGAGCGGAAATATGGGGATGGAAAGAAAGGGAAGGAATGGAAAGGTTGGAAGAAAGGTATATCAGATGGGTATTGGGAGTGGATGGGAGAACGCCGTGGTATCTCGTTAGGGAGGAGTTGCAAAGGGATAAGTTGAGAAGGAGGGCAGGGATGAGGGCATGGAGATTTGAGAGAAAACTGGAGGAGGGTAGAGGAAGTGAATTGGCAAGACTATGTTGGGAGGAGCTGAAGGGAAAGGAGAAAGAAGGGAAAGTTAGTTCAAGCTGGGAGAGAGAAAGAGGAAAGTTCTTTGAAGACAGAGGAGTTGAATTGAAGGATCTAGGAAGGCTGAGAGAAGACGGGGACGGATGGTTTCACAAATTATTCGGAGGGGACAAGGAAAAACAAAGGAGAGAGAGATGGGAAAGGATCGAGGGAGCAGAGTATAACAAATGGTACAGGCTAGTAAAAGGAAAGGGTATACCGGGATATTTGAAGAAAGGATGGGGAGAGAGTAGATAAAACAGGGTGGTGAGACATAGATTAGGAAATGAGATAAGAGAGAGCAGATACTGGGAAACGGAGGAGGAAAAGAAATGTAGGTTATGTGGACATAGGGAGGAAACGTGGGAGCATGTGTGGGAGGAATGTAGGAGTTGGGAATTAGGAGATGGTAGTTGGCAAGAAGCGGTGGGATGGGTATTGGATGAGGAAGGAGGCGGAGAGGATTGGATGATAGAACTAGCGGGGGAAAGAAGGGGAGGAAAAGGGGAGTTGGAGGAGTTAGAGGAGGGAAGAGATGAAGAGGGAAGGGGAAAAGGAGAAGAGGGAGGAGAGGGAGAGGAAGGCTGAGTAAAGGAGAGGGGAGTAATTAAAGCTCATGTTACAGATCACCCAGGATGGAGAGTGAGGGGAGAATAATTGCAGAGGCGGTGAACAGGATCGCGGAGGAGAAAGTAAGGAAGCTACTGAAGGAGAGGAAAGAGGACGATAGAAGGAAGGATGAGAGGATGGAGGAGATGGAGGAAAAAATAAGGAGATTGGAGAGAAAGGTGGAAAGCTTAGAACGAAGTGGAGGTAAAAGAAAGAGGGAGGAGAGTGAGGAGAGCGGGACAGGGAAGAAGAAATGGTGGGCAGGCGAGGGCGAAAAGAATGAGGACGAGCTGAGAAAGAGGAATGTGATTCTGAGGGTCGAGAAGGCGAAATGGGGAAGCAAGGAGTCTAGTTGGGAGAAGGTGAAGGAGCTCTTCACGGAAGGGCTGAGGGTGAAGGTGGTGGTAAGGGAGGTGATGGTGGTGGGACAGAGGGGTGAATGGCTTACGATTTTGGTGAAGTTAAGGGATGAGGAGGAGAAATGGCGGATCCTGGAGGCGAGGAGAAGGGCAGGGAACGACATAGGAGTAAAGATTCAGGAGGACAAGTCAGTGGAAAGGAGGGATAGGGAGAGGGAGGAGAGAGAAGGGAGAATGGAAAGGAGACTGGAGGGGCATAGGAGTACAGGGAGAACGGAGGAGGACGAATTAACAAAAGGGATGGAGGAGAAACTCCTCATGGAGTCGGACGAGGAATTGGGGGATAAGGGAAAGAGAGAATGGGCCAAATAGAGGAGAGCCGTAACTAGAAGCGAAAAGGAAGGAGGACGAAAGACGAAGCCCAGGGAGAAGATGATGAAGAAGAGGGGGAGGGAGGGCAATAAATTGTAAGGTCATGGCCAGGCACGGGGGAGCTATATTTTTTTTTTGTTTTTCTTATTGTTTGAATTTAAGTTTTGATTCTGTGTGTTTTTGATATGAGTTCGGAGTTTGTAAGAGGTTTGGAAACGTTCCTCATTTAAAAAAAAACGCCTTGTAAACCCTGTGGGGAAAAGCAATAAATACACATACATACATACAATAACTAAAATTACAACATTCTATTAAATGACGATCGGTAAAAGAAAGACTTTGAAATATATTAAAATACTATAAAAATGGGAAAGTAATAAAGGTAATTATTATAAATATTTAGTTTATTATATAATACACCATCCATATTTTTAATGACTCATATATATATAATGTGTGTGTGTGTGTGTGTGTGTGTGTGTGTGTGTACACACTCACACAAAACAGTTTCAATATTTAAAATATAGTATCAGAAATATAATATGCAATATATGATAGAAATATATAATCGATATACAGATAATACAATATACAGACAATGTAAATTAAGTTCTATTTCTTCCTAAACTCAACGTTATTGTAGACAAATGCACCACCTTCGCTGACAACAATCTAAAATAGAAAATAAAATTTGTATGTAAAAATTGCGTATAGGAATAAAATACATAATTTGTACTAAAAATATCATTATTTACTTACATATTTTATGTCTTATATTCATAAACATTATGCGTTGTTAAGATTAGCCTTTTTTCTCTGATGTTTGAAATTTAACTATTCTGTTCCTTTCCACATTTTTCCATGTATCCTTTATTTTAAAATCTGTCACCTAAATACATAATTAATCTTAGTTAAAAAATTTTAAAGTTACATTAGATTAAAATGTTTAAGAACTCTTGCAAGTAAAAAAAATTTCCGAAACCTTATTGAACCTTACCTTGCTGAAAATATTTTCTTAAGTTATCCAATATAAAATATTGCCTTATAAGATAACTGTACATAACATGCATACCACAAATGCATTTAAAGATTTTAAAGTTTATAATGCAAAATCGATAGGTATAAAATCAGGAAATAGATCTGTCTCGGGGGGGGGGGGGTGGTAGGCCCCCGGTTGCGAGTTGGTCTAAATATTGCTCGAAGGACCAGGGGGGTGGCAGATCCCCTCGCGATTGATGTACGGCGAAGGCGCGCTGGGCGCATGCAACGCGTAAGCGAAATTAAGCGAACTCGTAAGCGACTCACCGTGGGTGGCTGGCTCCGGTTCCTCGCCGTTGTCCGTTGCGTGGTGACCCCGTCTCGGTGCGAGGGGTCCTTGCAAGGGCGATAGCAGACAAGCAGGCGATCAGGCAAGCAAAGCAGGCAATCAGGCAAGCAAAGCAGGCAATCAGGCAAGCAAAGCAGGCAAGCAAAACCGTGCGGCTGGCGACGATCAAGCACATGCGGCAAGCACTTTTGGGCGGTTCCACGTTATCGAGAGCGTGTGTCTCGAGAGACGACTTGACGAGTAACGGTCTGTGTGTGTGTGTGTGTGTGTGTGTGTGTGTGTGTGTGTGTGTGTGTGTGTGTGTGTGTGTGTGTGTAGGCCGTAAGACGGCCGTTGACGAGAAATGATCCGTGTCATACGACTGCTGGACGACAATTGAATTCGGCTCGCGCTCCTGGAAGGTGTCGCGAGCGAGTAGTATGTCCGATTTGCATTGCGGCCGTCGGCGGATGGCGATAGCAGCACCGACTGGTGAGTCGCTTGTAATTGCCGATCGCGATCCACCGACGTCTCGCGAGAATAATGGGCCACGATACGGCCAAATACAGTAATGAGAATAACATAAGGTATCACGCGAAATATCTACAACGGTATGTACAAAGGGAATAGGCGATGCACCAAACACACCGCCCACCAAAATACGACGTATTTTTCCCTGCGCCTCAATGCATCCCTCCGGTGAATCGCCCAACGGGAAGGGGCACAGCTTCACCAGATGGCGAGTGAGGACGCCGTCCGTCGTCCTCACCGTGGCGACCCGGGGAACACCGTCACGACCCGGGCACAATTCCACGATTCGTCCCCGCCTCCATTGCAATGGAGGGGTATTCTCGCTCTTCAAGAGGACCAACGTGTCTTTCGGTATCGCGGGTGCCGACTTTAACCACCTCGATCGCTGCTGGAGGGTGTGCAGATACTCGTCATGCCACCGTCTCCAAAATTGTTGGTGCATGTGTTGCACCAATTGCCATCGATCGAGCCTGCCCATCGGCACTGGCTCCAGGTCTGGACACGGAACCGCTACGAGGGGTTCCAGGGTGAGGAAGTGCCCTGGCGAGAGCACCCCGAAGTCGTTGGGATCGGAGCTAGTAGGACACAAGGGCCTGGAGTTTAGGATAGCCTCGATTTGCGCGATAAGGGTGTCGAATTCCTCCACGGTGAGGATCTGCGATTCTATGACGCGTTTGAGATCGGTCTTCATCGCCTTGACCCCTGCTTCCCAGAGGCCCCCGAAGTGGGGCGCGGAGGGAGGATTAAACGTCCACCGGATTTTCTCTCTCTCCGAGGCGGCCTGCATGTAGTTGGCGAGCTCTCGTTGAGCCCCAACAAAGTTGGTCCCGCAGTCGCTATAGAGCTGCAAGCAGCGGCCGCGCCTAGCCATGAAACGCCTCAGCGCCGACAGAAACGAGTCTGTGAACAACGAGAAGGCAAGCTCTAGGTGCACTGCCTTCGTGGTGAAACAAACAAACAGGCACACGTAGGCCTTGAAGGGCGTCGCCCCGCGCGAACGATGATTGTAGACCGGGAACGGCCCGGCGTAGTCAACTCCGGTGATCGAGAACGGTTTTGCCTGACGCACTCGGTCCGCTGGCAAATCCGCCATGTACGGTTGTACGGTGCGTGGATTCGCTCTGAAACACCGGTAGCAGCGCGAGAGACAGCGTCTGATGGCCTGATGGGCCCCCAGAATCCAGAAATCATGCGACAAGAGGTAGTGTAGCGCCCGGCGACCCGGATGTAAGTGCAAACGGTGGGTGCGCTCTATCACGAGCTCGGTGAGCCGATGTTTTCCGGGCAGCAGCGCCGGGTGCTTGACCCCATAAGATACTGCGGAGTGTGTTAACCGACCGCCCACCCTGAGGAGTCCGCGTTGATCCAGAAAGGGGGCGAGTTGACGGATAGGCTTAGAGCAAAACTGGTGGCGTCTTAAGCGAGCAATGTCCTCCGCGAAACACTGCGATTGAACGAGCCTGACCAGATGCGGCAAAGTCGCATGGAATTCGACTTGATCCACGAGGAGCGTCCTATTAAGCGAGTTTGATCTGGGTTAGCCAAACCGGAGGCAATAGGCGAGTATCCTTACAATCGTATCCAATGAGGAGAAGCGGTCGAGGAGCGCGTCAACGACTGTCGGGGTGTCCACGACGCCCGCGTTCACGGAGGCAAAAACGCAAGAAGTTTCTTCCTCCTCCGGGAGGTCATCGACATCCGGAATCGTTTCCGGAGCAGGTTCAAAGTCGACGAGCCACGCGGGACCGGTCCACCAAATTGGGTGGTCAACTAGTTAGCGAGGAAACAACCCCCTCGAACAGCAGTCCGCCGGGTTGCATTTCGTATCCACCTTCCCCCAACGCGATATGTTCTTGCTGGACTGTATACGGGCGACGCGATTACGCACGAACGTCTTCCACCGATGGGGGGCCGAACGTATCCACGCGAGGGTGACCTCGGAATCCGACCACGCGTACGTGTCGTCGATGACAACCTTAGCTCGGAGTATGCTCCCGACGTACTCGAACAGATCCGAAAGCGAAACCGCTGCGCAAAGTTCAAGTCGCGGCAATGTAATGGCCTTGAATGGGGCCACCCTTGATTTTGCGCTGAGCATGCGGATCACCACGCCACTCGCGGTAACTGTTCTGATATAGATAACGGCTCCGTAGCCCTGCTCGCTCGCGTCCAAAACCTATGGAGCTCTCGTCTGATTACGGTATCTGCTGCGATAGTACGGGGTACGCGAATGGAGGCCAGCGCGGGGAGCTCCGATTTGTACCTTTCCCATTTGGCACATATCTCAGAAGGAGGCCTATCGTCCCACCCCAGTTTAAGCGTCCAGAGTTGCTGGATTAATCGCTTGGCCGCGAAGGTGAGCGGCGTCAGGAAGCCTAATGGATCGAAAATGCGGGCTAGCTCCGAACGGATGGTGCGCTTAGTGCAGTCCCGGTCCAATGGATGGACCTGAAAGCCAAAGTCGTCCGTTTGTGGGTACCAACGAAGTCCGAGAACCTTGAGGAATTGCTCCTCAGGGGATTCAAATGATAGTAGTGATCGACTACAAAGTTCTGGGCTGAGATTGGCCAAAATTGATGGGTGGCTGCTAGCCCACTTGCGGAGTTCGAAACCGGCAGCTCCAAGCAAGGCTTGTAGTTGCTGCTGGAGCTCACGGGCCTCCTCCTCCGAGTCAACGCTCGCCACCACATCGTCGACGTAAACGCTTTCCTCCAAGATGGCTGCGGCTAACGGGTAGCTTGCCTTGCCTTCAGCCGCCAGCTTCAGTAGGCAAGCGATCGCCAGGAACGGAGAGCACGTCAACCCGAAGACGACAGTCAACATGAGGTAGTCTAAGATCGGTTCGTCCTCGGAGAAGCGCCACACTATTTGCTGGTAATTACAGTGACCGAGCTCGACCAGGATTCGGAGGAACCTCTGTTTAACGTCCGCGGTAAGCGCCACGCGGCCGATTCGGAACCTCAACAATATTACAAATATATCCGTTTGTAGTTTTGGACCGGATTGCAATACCTGATTAAGCGAGACACCGTTCAGGTCCCTGGACGATGCGTCAAATACGACGCGTAATTTCGTAGTCGTGCTATCGGCTTTGAATACTCCATGATGGGGTAGATAGAAGACACGTCCGTCCGCTGGGAACGGCTGCCTGATCGGTTTCATGTAATCGTTATCTAAATAGTCCTGCATGAACTTAGCGTAATTTGTTTTGAAGTCTGGGTCTAATTTGAAACGGCGCTCGAGCGCGCGAAATCTCTTTAATGCTAATTCCCTCGTACCGACGAAGCAAGGATTATCCTTTGTGAAGGGATATGATACCACCAACCGGCCAGATGCAGGGTCCCGACGCGTAGTCCGCGCGAACAGCTCCTCGCAATGTCTGTCTTCCTGCGAGTACGGCGGAGACGCGGGGATCTCGTCCAACTGCCAGAAACGACTAAGCGATGCATCCAAGGACTCGAGTGTCACAAATGAGTGGGTAGACTGAGGTGCCTGTTCCGACACGGCGCCGACCAGGATCCAGCCGAAGACCGTATTAAACGCGTCCGGTTCACCCTTCCTTCCCACGCGACGACCGTCCCGAAGCAGCGACGCGAAGCCTTCCGCCCCAAGCAGTATGTCGACGGGACCGGGTTGATGATACAGCGGGTCGGCAAGCTTTAATCTCTCAAGATGTTCCCATGTTCCTCGCTCTACCTGACTGTTAGGCAGCTGGCCGGCGATACGCGGAAGAATCGTAGCCTCTATCGGGAGGCGGATGTCGTCCCGGCCTCGCGCCCGAATTACAAACGAGGTGTTGCCAGACTAGAGTCAAGCTCAACAGGGTCTTCTTTCCCCGCTAATTTTTCCAAGCCCGTTCCCTTGGCAGTGGTTTCGCTAGATAGTAGATAGTTGTATTATTGACCGCCAGCACCACGGTACGGTGTTTCGTCCGACTAAACCCGCCTTTCTGCATACAGCTCTCGGAAGCGAAATTCAGCTGACTGGCGCTATCGAGGAGAACGCGAACCGGAAAGGGGTTTCCGTGGATGTCGATGGCCTCGGCCTGCACGGTCGACAACAATACGACCGAATTTGACCTTGCCGTGCTCGTCATGGTGACGAGGGGCTCGCTCGTTGGCGGCGGCGAACTTTGCTCGTTCGCGGGTTCGTCGTTCGCGGGGGTGCTCGCTGAGCACTCCGCTCAAAATGTAGCAGCGTGTGGTGCTTATTCCGGCACAACCGGCACGTCCCCGTCGATGAGCAGTTGTCGGTGCCATGACCCGCGCGAAGGCAATTAATGCACAGGTTCGCGGTCTTCGCCGTTGAGTGTCTTTCCCTAGGGGACAGTTTCAGGAACTGCGGGCACTTGTAAACGATATGTTGCCCCTTGCACACCGGGCAGTCCTTTGTGTTCGTCACAAACGTCGAGGCCGACGCGGAACCCTTCGGCGCAGGTGACGGCGACTGCGCGAAGCTCGATATGCCCGACACGGACGCGAGAACTCGGCAATGCTCGGTAAGGAATCGTATGAGTTGCGTATATTTGGGCATCTCTTCGGCCCGATGCTCGGACTTGAATTTTTCTCGAAGCGAACGAGGGAGCTTCCCTAGCAAGAATTTAAGAAGGAGGTAGTCCCAGACGTCCGTAGGAAACCCTAATAAGTTTAACGCCCGCGTGTTCTCGACGAACGTATCTACGAGCGTGCGCAGGGGGGCGGCCGATTCCGACTTCAACGGCTTGGCGTTCAACATCGAGTCCACGTGGTAGTCCGCCAAGTCGCGTAAGCGATCGTGTAATTTTCGGCGGAGAGGGGGAGGTTTTTTACGACATTGAGCGCCTTCCCCTTTAACGACGCCACCAAGTACTTCTCCGTAGGGGAGAGGTCTCGATTTTCGTGGATCGAGGCGTTGAACAACGCGATAAACGAGGGCCAAAGCGCGAGGTCCCCCGTGAATTGCGGGAGCGGGATCTTGGGTAGTTTGATCGACGACGTCCGAGCCGGCGCCTGAGGGTTCGAGGTGGACGCGTGATCTGCGCCCACGAATTTCTCATAACGACCGATCACCCCGAAACGCATCGTGTCGAACTCCCTCCGAATTATATCCTCCGCGGCGAACTCCTCGTCCGAGGCGTTTTGAATAACCTTAAGATGGGCCGCTTCAAAGTCTCCAATCAATTTAGCCACGGTAGGATAATGGACTAAGAAACCCGGTCGTTGGGCTACGTTCTCCGCGGCGCGCATTGACAGCTCGTGGATCTCCCTCATGCGTTGCACGCAGAGCTCGCGCCTAATAACCTGGGCCCGGCTCATGATGATCGCGTGTCAAGATCCGAGTTAGGGCACAAACACAGAGACCGACGAAAAGAACGACTGACCCTGAGCTTTGAAAGCCAGAAAAACAAAAACCAACGGTCTTGCCCGCCAAGGTGACGGGTAACGGTCTCGTCCGAATTCTCCACTTGAGCGCGCGGCAGAGTTTCGCGAAATCGACAATTTACGTAGAAAATATGTGAAGGTTTGCAAGAGGCGAGGTCAGGCACGGGATTGACAGCGAGGAAGATGTTGCAAGGAATGCACAAGGTTAAAGGCGTTAACAATAACAAATCAAGTATCAGATATATCACCAATCAAATGTATTATTCGGTTAGCACAGGCAATCGGCTTCAGCGAAATATGCACTTCGGTATCTATATGTTGTGGTCAGACCGAAATTGCAACGATGCGATATGTGGCGCGCGAGATCGCGGCACCAGCAGTACGTACGACGGTAGCAATACGCGACGCGAGCAACAATCTACGATACCAGCAACAATTATTTCTTTCAGTTAGATCGCGAGGTCTAATGATCGCCGCGAGCTTTATCCGAGTGTTGAATATTTCGTACCGAGAGCCAGTGTCAACAACAGCGTTCTCGATCGATGGCAATATTCGTAATTCCACGGTCGGAATAATATTTTCGAGTCGCACCGAATCGACCCAGCAACAGCGAGAAGGCAGGATCACGCGTGTTATTGCGCGCGAGTCTATGCCGAAAAACTTGTTTACACGCGCCCGGCCCGTGACCGCGCTCCGGGGCCGCCGCCGGCGAGGCGAAACGTGTGATTTGGCCGAGAATGTTCCCAATCCGAATATTCCGGCCGCTAATTGAATCTCGATTAATTTGCGTCAAATGCGAGGTTCGCAATTAATCGCAGATAACGGCTTGGTACGTGTTATGCGAACATGAGCTCCGCGCGAGTAGGTATCGCGCGAATTGCGTCTTGTAACGCGCCACGCGCTATTGCAATTCGCGATCTAACGCAGATAACGACGAGCGAGGACTCACGCGGTATTCTCGTCGTGTGTTGCGAACGGGGGATATCACGCAAAACAGTAACACGCCGCGCGTTATTGCACCTCGGTTATGAACGCAAAGTTAATGAGCGAATGAGCGAGGCAAGCGATGTAGCGAGAGGTCGGCGGTATTTTCTATACGCGAAAATCCGGCTCGAAGGACCAATGTCTCGGGGGGGGGGGGGGGTAGGCCCCCGGTTGCGAGTTGGTCTAAATATTGCTCGAAGGACCAGGGGAGTGGCAGATCCCCTCGCGATTGATGTACGGCGAAGGCGCGCTGGGCGCATGCAACGCGTAAGCGAAATTAAGCGAACTCGTAAGCGACTCACCGTGGGTGGCTGGCTCCGGTTCCTCGCCGTTGTCCGTTGCGTGGTGACCCCGTCTCGGTGCGAGGGGTCCTTGCAAGGGCGATAGCAGACAAGCAGGCGATCAGGCAAGCAAAGCAGGCAATCAGGCAAGCAAAGCAGGCAAGCAAAACCGTGCGGCTGGCGACGATCAAGCACATGCGGCAAGCACTTTCGGGCGGTTCCACGTTATCGAGAGCGTGTGTCTCGGGAGACGACTTGACGAGTAACGGTCTGTGTGTGTGGGTGTGTGTGTGTGTAGGCCGTAAGACGGCCGTTGACGAGAAATGATCCGTGTCATACGACTGCTGGACGACAATTGAATTCGGCTCGCGCTCCTGGAAGGTGTCGCGAGCGAGTAGTATGTCCGATTTGCATTTCGGCCGTCGGCGGATGGCGATGGCAGCACCGACTGGTGAGTCGCTTGTAATTGCCGATCGCGATCCACCGACGTCTCGCGAGAATAATGGGCCACGATACGGCCAAATACAGTAATGAGAATAACATAAGGTATCACGCGAAATATCTACAACGGTATGTACAAAGGGAATAGGCGATGCACCAAACAAGATCAATAGTGCAGACGACACATTAGTGTCTCAAAAACAGATACACACCATAATCCACACGCAGGAAAATTAGCACATACATAAATATAATCAGTTAATGAGCAGATCGAAAAAAAATGTAATATAAATTTAAAAAATGAAATATAAACTGGCGCAAGGCTTTCATGTTTATAATTAAAACGTTAAATTTATATTAAAACGTTAAAAACTTATATTAATAGGATGTTATCCTCGTGACCAATATATAATTGTAGATTATAGAAAATTAATTATAGAAAATATAATTAAATAATTATAAAAAATATATATAAAATAATGGGCATAAATACGTGGAATAAAGATACAAATTAATAAATCAACATTAGATTATAAAAAATTATTGGAACTATCGCTCAGAACGCTTCGGGATGTGACGAGACGGGCAGGAAATAAACTGTTTAATTTCTTAACACACTCTGAATACTCTATTTATTATATATATGTATATCACACTTTGTAAACCGGTGTCTGAACACGACGTCTGAACACGACAGTGATCGAGGCTCGAATGCGTAGCCATGATACCCGCACGCACGCGTGGCGCTTCGAGTCGCGCCACCAACCGCGAGCTGCCCTCTGGAAGGGCGGGAGCACATCGCTCGTTCAAAGCCTTCTCACAACACTCCCTCCCTTTGTGCGAGCGATCCATGGTGCATCTTTAAGTTTCCTCTTTATCTGAAACATAACAAGAATTAGTTATCGAGTAAAATTAATCTCTAACTTTGTTTAAACTCTATATTCATTATCTTGTCTCTTAGATATGCAAATGCTTCTAAAGGTAAAGGTTTTGTCATAATGTCTGCCAAATTCTTTTTAGTCTCAATCCATTCGACTTTCACCTTCCCTTGATCAACACACTGCTTGATAAAATCTCCATGAGTGTCAGCCATATGTTTTCTATTTCCAGTTTCTTCTCTTTCTTCTAAGTTTTTCTTTATTTCCTCTAAGTTGTCATCAAACATTTTAAGTTTGTGACTTCCATACTTCTTAGTGCAGTTTCCTGCTGCTCTATTGTCACACCAGATTGTTGCAGGCAAGAATGTTCTTCCAACAACATACCTGAGCGACTTGTCTAATGATATTACTTCTTGACAGGCCTCACTCATTGCTAGATACTCTGCTTGACAGGTAGAAAGTGTAACATATGTCTGTTTATGACTTCTCCATGCTATTACATCTCCAAATAATTTGATTATATATCCCCCAGTGGATGTAGAATCAATGCAATCTCTGAAACTAGCGTCTGTCAGTGACTCTAACTCATCTGTTTTACCTCTAAATACTAATCCTCGATTCACAGTTTCTCTAAGATATCTGAAGACTCTTTTTACATCTTGCCAGTCTTCTTCTGTGGGCTCTAGTTGTCTTCTTGCTAAATAGTTCACTGCAAAAGAGTAGGTAAGCTAGGCCGGTTCTAAATGAAATGTGGGCGAGGGGGGTGAGGGGCGGGGGGGGGGGGTACCGCGGAAGGAGGGGGAGGGGGGAACCGCGTTTCCGGCGCCGCGGGAGAGGGGTTCGCGGGGCGAGGGGCGATCGCGTTCGCGTTTTTGCCGCGCCGCGGGGGGAGAGGGGTACCGCGTTTCGGGCGCCGCGGGGGAAGGGCGACCGCGTTCGCGTTTTCGCCGCGCCGCGGGGAGGGGTGACCGCGTTCACGTTTTCGCCGCGCCGCGGAATCCGCGTGCAATGGCCGCGTCGGTCCGCGTGACGTCACACGGCACGCTCCCGCTCGCGTTATCTCCCCCTCGTAGATGTTCTCTCGCGCCCCCGTCCAGCGTTCGCGCGCGTCTTCACGGTCGCGTTATCTCTCTCCCTCGCGCGCGTCTTCTCGCACTTTTCACGCTATTACGTGCAAGCTTAATTAAATAAATTTATATTGTACATAGAAAATTTGCTTACCACCGCTGGATTTGAACCAGAAACCCCTGGCTCTTGAGTCAGTCACCTTCAGAATACGGGCCATAGTCTCTTAATTTTAGACAATAATATAAATACACTAAAATAGGTAAAAATACTGCAGGCTATTTACACAGTTAAAATTTACACAAAAACACACATAGGACACAGATTACGGGAGGGTCCCGTTAGCGCACGGTGCGATAGCGCACAGCCCGATAGCACACGTCGAATTTAAAATAATTCCCGATAGCCCACATCCCTTTTCCACACGTCCCGATAACACACCAAATAAATGGCGCACTATCCCGATAACGCACCAACTAATATGCACATTTGCCCGATAGCACACAAGAAAATGAAACATAGTACCGATAGCGCACGAAATGTTGGAAGCATTATCCCGATAGCGCACGCACGTTTCTTCTTTCCCGATAGCGCACGAGGGGCGCTAAAGGGACGTGTGCTAACGAGAAAAAAAAATTTATTTCCCGATAGCACACAAGGTGCACTACAGGAACGTGTGCTAAAGAGAAAAGACGCGTTTTTTTTCCCGATAGCGCACGAGGTGCGCTAAAGGGACGTGTGCTAACGAGAAGAAAAACGTTCATTTCCCGATAACGCACGAGGTGCGCTACAGGGACGTGTGCTAAAGAGAAATGACACGTTTCTTTCCCGATAGCGCACGCACGTTTCTTTCCCGATAGCGCACGAGGTGCGCTAAAGGGACGTGTGCTAAAGAGAAAAAAACGTTTATTTCCCGATAGCGCACGAGGTGCGCTAAAGGGACGTGTGCTAACGAGAAAAGACGCGTTTCTTTCCCGATAGCGCACGAGGTGCGCTAAAGGGACGTGTGCTAAAGAAAAAAGATGCGTTTCTTTCCCGATAGCGCACGAGGTGCGCTAATGGGACGTGTGCTAAAGAGAAAAGACGCGTTTCTTTCCCGATAGCGCACGAGGTGCGCTAAAGGGACGTGTGCTAACGAGAAGAAAAACGTTTATTTCCCGATAACGCACGAGGTGCGTTACAGGGACGTGTGCTAAAGAGAAATGACACGTTTATTTCCCGATAGCGCACGCACGTTTCTTTCCCGATAGCGCACGAGGTGCGCTAAAGGGACGTGTGCTAAAGAGAAAAGATGCGTTTATTTCCCGATAGCGCACGAGGTGCGCTAAAGGGAAGTGTGCTAACGAGAAAAAGAAACGTTTATTTCCCGATAACGCGCGAAGTGCGCTACAGGGACGTGTGCTTGTGTGAATAGACGCGTTTCTTACACTTTGTAGAGGAATGAATATGTATCGCTAAAATAAAAGTATTTGTAAAATTTATATTAAGAAACTTACACACACACACACACACACACACACACTCACATCTATATATATATATATGTAAACTATGTCCATACCTTGAGTATGGTATCTGAATATCTGAAATAATATAATTACATTTCGACGTTTTTCATATGATTTATTGCCTGTAAATAATTAAGAATTGTACTTTACTCTTTCTCGATTAAAATCTCATGTATATTGAAGAATTCTGTTACCATATTCCAAAATATATATTATGTGAGACGGTACATACGTAAATGTAAATGCAGAAGTATAATTATTACAAATATAATTATCATAGTGATACAGATTCAATTCTCTATAAAGTTATATGTTTAAATACCCAATACAATATAAATGTAAAGGAAGGAGTGTAAAAGTGGCCGTTTTGTGCCCCGATGGGAAACCTGTGAAACATTTTTTTCCACTTTATTTAAGGTTGAAATAAGAAGGAAATAATGGTCATTTACTCAGGAAACCATGGGAAATATTTTAACGGAAAGAGCTCGACGAGAGGAACAATTTTTGTCCTTGGGGGCAACCCCGTATCTCGCGCCGTTTGGCCGGAAATTCCACTACCCCATTCTGACACTGACACACCACTATTTTAATACCGTGCCGGGTTCCTGTGTCATGACGTCATCGGCCACACACACACACACACGCACACACACACGCACGCACGCACGCACGCACATATATATATATATTTTTTTTAATTTGTATTATTTTACTATTTTTTAAGAGAGAGAGAGAGAGAGAGAGAGAGAGAGAGAGAGAGAGAGAGAGAGAGAGAGAGAGAGAGGGAGGGAGGGAGGGAGAAAAGTTTGGTTTGGTTAGGTTAGGTTTTTGGCATTTACGAGCGCGAAAAATTTGTGCGCGCGCTTCGCGCACGCCCAAAGGCTAACGCCTGCTAGTTTACGCCTACACCTATTCCGAGCGGTTATCTCGCTCCAAGTTTTTGTCAGGTTGGGTCAGATGACGCGCTTTACCCGCTTAAAACTTTAAAAAGTAAACGAGTTGTAAAGCGCGTCATCCAACCCACGTAGATCAGTGACGCGCTTTCTACTCCAAGCGGGTGCCCACAGTTCCCAGGCTCGGTCAGGATGGGTCAGATGACGCGTTTTACCAGCTTAAAACTTTAAAAAGTAAACGAGTTGTAAAGCGCGTCATCCAACCCACGTAGATCAGTGACGCGCTTTCTACTCCAAGCGGGTGCCCACAGTTCCCAGGCTCGGTCAGGATGGGTCAGATGACGCGCTTTACCCGCTTAAAACTTTAAAAAGTAAACGAGTTGTAAAGCGCGTCATCCAACCCACGTAGATCAGTGACGCGCTTTCTACTTCAAGCGGGTACCCACAGTTCCCAGGCTCGGTCAGGATGGGTCAGATGACGCGCTTTACAAAGTGTGAGAAATTTAGAAAAATTAATTTTTTTTTCTTTAATCAAACTAGTATTTTTTTCCACGCACAGCTCGACGAGAGGAACAATTTTTGTCCTTGGGGGCAACCCCGTATCTCGCGCCGTTTGGCCGGAAATTTAAACTTTGGCGGCTGACACACGACCTCGAGCTCTTATTAAATATATCATGTTTCAGTGTCATGTCCCCCCCGACATGTGTATGTACAGAAAGTATAAAAATAAATATATATAATAAAAAATATATATTAAAAATGTAATAAAAATATTATATACAATTTCAAGATGTAAAATTCATTAAATAGAAATGTAGTGCTTGTTTTAAAACGTTTCACCTTTTATTAAACCGCTCAAACACAATTATTTTAACAGACGTTTTAAATACATTTATTATAGATTTTAAAATATTTTCAGTGGTTTCCTAGGTAAATGACCATTATTTCCTTCTTATTTCAACCTTAAATAAGGTGGAAAAAAATGTTTCACAGGTTTCCCATCGGGGCACAAAACGGCCACTTTTACACTCCCTCCTTTACATTTATATTGTATTGGGTATTTAAACATATAACTTTATAGAGAATTGAATCTGTATCACTATGATAATTATATTTGTAATGATTATATTAGGAGTATAAAAAAGTTCTCGGTTTTAGATTTCATAAAATCGAAACTACATTTTAAATTTTAGTTATTCTCCCGCTCTTTTGCGGTTTGAAAGTGCTGACATATAGCTTTTCAAAATGCCACACAGTTTGGCATTTGATGCATATAACCTTACAAATTGGTGGTGTTTACAATGGCAATAACAAAAGAGCATATTCGATTTTCCATCCACTTTGAGTTTCATTTGAAGAAAAACGCTGCTGAAGCCACTAAAATGATTTGTGCTGCATTGGTGAGAATGTCGTAACACATTCTACGTGTAAAAGATGGTATCAACGATTTCGCGAAGGAAATTTCGATCTTGAAGACCATTCGCGTGCTGGACGCCCTCCCCAATTTGAAACGGACGAACTGTAAGCATTACTCGATCAAAACACCGAACAAACTGAAAAGGAGCTTGCACAGCAGCTCTTTCTGTACGTTTTCAAATAAAAATTGAATTTTGTGAAAAAAAGCCGAGAACTTTTTTATACTCCTAATACTTCTGCATTTACATATACGTTTGTACCGTCTCACATAATACCGGGTGAATCTTAATGCACCAACTTTTTACCATAAGAGATGAGTTACCGACCGCAACTGTAATGAACCGAACGATCCATAGGTGACACCAGCTTGAATCGACCGCTTCGATCGACGAGTCCGAGGTGATACAGGCAAGTTAAAAACTGTGAATCAAATAACGTATATCGTATGTACATACTTTTCTAATATATCCAACTGTCTTACGCATTTTTCTTTTTACATATAATTTTATTTAATAACACGATTTCTTATTATTCTCCATCTATGCGCAACGTATTTACCGCATGTACTACGTTTACGCGAGCGTTACTTTTGTAGTAACTTACGATAATTCACTCGTTTACGCAGAGTAAATTATCGTAAGTTACTACAAAATTTCCTTTACGCGAAGGAATTATCGAAAGTTACTACAGAAGTAACGCTCGCGTAAACGTAGTAATATAGTACGGGATCCGGCTGCGTGATTTATACGTTTATCTGTTATTTTATCGAAATGCGATTTTAATGGAAGATTACATATCAGGTCATACATCGCGGCCGGTGTGTCTAGCAAAATCTTGCCGCAAGTACCTCTCAATTAGAGCTGTTTTAATTAAATTTTTTAAGACAACTTCGTTCATTTGTTTGCGAAGTAAATGAAGCGTCATCTGAAAGAGAGTGATCTAAAAAACTTGAAAAAAATAGGTTCCCACCTCTCAGTCTGCCGCAACCTCCTGGCAGCCAGATGCAAAAAGGTTCTTTTTTGTTAATTATCAACGTTCATCGTGTATCGAGACAATTTTTACACAAATTGAAGCTAAATTTTTCCTCTACACGATGAAATATGGTTGCCTGCGTAAAAGCTGCCGCAACTAGTGGTTGCCAGCATTTGAATGACTCGCTCTCGCCTGCGCGAGCTCTTCAATCTTACAATGTGTTACAATGGAATAATCACAGCAATTTCCTTGCATTTCTTTAATATTACAATAGTTCCTAAACAAGTTTTCAAAAATTCCTTTTATAAATAAATTCCGCCGCTCATTCGTCTTCCGACTCGTCTGAACTCGCAACATCATACTCCAAATCATCAGAATTATCATTCGCGTTTTCAGAACTTTCATTCATCGACACGCGCAATACATCTTCGACTTTCAACGGCGTTGGGTACCCAACGAACCACGTTGGTTTAAAAAAACCATTTAATAACCAACCGCAATCTTCAGCGCGTAATTTAATACAACACGGATCTGTAGCATTTTGCCACATCGAATTTACAAAAATTGCGCGTGTCGATGAATGAAAGATCTGAAAACGCGAATGATAATTCTGATGATTTGGAGTATGATGTTGCGAGTTCAGACGAGTCGGAAGACGAATGAGCGGCGGAATTTATTTATAAAAGAAATTTTTGAAAACTTGTTTAGGAACTATTGTAATATTAAAGAAATGCAAGGAAATTGCTGTGATTATTCCATTGTAACACATTGTAAGATTGAAGAGCTCGCGCAGGCGAGAGCGAGTCATTCAAATGCTGGCAACCACTAGTTGCGGCAGCTTTTACGCAGGCAACCATATTCCATCGTGTAGAGAAAAAATTTAGCTTCAATTTGTGTAAAAATTGTCTCGATACACGATGAACGTTGATAATTAACAAAAAAGAACCTTTTTGCATCTGGCTGCCAGGAGGTTGCGGCAGACTGAGAGGTGGGAACCTATTTTTTTCAAGTTTTTTAGATCACTCTCTTTCAGATGACGCTTCATTTACTTCGCAAACAAATGAACGAAGTTGTCTTAAAAAATTTAATTAAAACAGCTCTAATTGAGAGGTACTTGCGGCAAGATTTTGCTAGGCACACCGGCTGCGATGTATGACCTGATATGTAATCTTCCATTAAAATCGCATTTCGATAAAATAACAGATAAACGTATAAATCACGCGGCCGGATCCCGTACTATATTACTACGTTTACGCGAGCGTTACTTCTGTAGTAACTTTCGATAATTCCTTCGCGTAAAGGAAATTTTGTAGTAACTTACGATAATTTACTCTGCGAAAACGAGTGAATTATTGTAAGTTACTACAAAAGTAACGCTCGCGTAAACGTAGTACATGCGGTAAATACGTTGCGCATAGATGGAGAATAATAAGAAATCGTGTTATTAAATAAAATTATATGTAAAAAGAAAAATGCGTAAGACAGTTGGATATATTAGAAAAGTATGTACATACGATATACGTTATTTGATTCACAGTTTTTAACTTGCCTGTACATCACCTCGGACTCGTCGATCGAAGCGGTCGATTCAAGCTGGTGTCACCTATGGATCGTTCGGTTCATTACAGTTGCGGTCGGTAACTCATCTCCTATGGTAAAAAGTTGGTGCATCCATTAAGATTCACCCGGTATATATTTTGGAATATGGTAACAGAATTCTTCAATATACATGAGATCTTAATCGAGAAAGAGTAAAGTACAATTCTTAATTATTTACAGGCAATAAATCATATGAAAAACGTCGAAATGTAATTATATTATTTCAGATATTCAGATACCATACTCAAGGTATGGACATAGTTTACATATATATATATATATATATATGTGAGTGTGTGTGTGTGTGTGTAAGTTTCTTAATATAAATTTTACAAATACTTTTATTTTAGCGATACATATTCATTCCTCTACAAAGTGTAAGAAACGCGTCTATTCACACAAGCACACGTCCCTGTAGCGCACCTCGTGCGCTATCGGGAAATAAACGCATCTTTTCTCTTTAGCACACGTCCCTTTAGCGCACCTCGTGCGCTATCGGGAAAGAAACGTGCGTGCGCTATCGGGAAATAAACGTGTCATTTCTCTTTAGCACACGTCCCTGTAACGCACCTCGTGCGTTATCGGGAAATGAACGTTTTTCTTCTCGTTAGCACACGTCCCTTTAGCGCACCTCGTGCGCTATCGGGAAAAAAACGCGTCTTTTCTCTTTAGCACACGTCCCTTTAGCGCACCTCGTGCGCTATCGGGAAATAAACGTTTTTTTCTTTTTAGCACACGTTCCTTTAGCGCACCTCGTGCGTTATCGGGAAATAAACGTTTTTCTTCTCGTTAGCACAGGTCCCTTTAGCGCACCTCGTGCGCTATCGGGAAAGAAACGCGTCTTTTCTCTTTAGCACACGTCCCATTAGCGCACCTCGTGCGTTATCGGGAAATGAACGTTTTTCTTCTCGTTAGCACACGTCCCTTTAGCGCACTTCGTGCGCTATCGGGAAAGAAACGCGTCTTTTCTCTTTAGCACACGTCCCATTAGCGCACCTCGTGCGCTATCGGGAAAGAAACGCGTCTTTTCTCTTTAGCACACGTTCCATTAGCGCACCTCGTGCGCTATCGGGAAATGAACGTTTTTCTTCTTGTTAGCACAAGTCCCTTTAGCGCACCTCGTGCGCTATCGGGAAAGAAACGCGTCTTTTCTCTTTAGCACAGGTCCCATTAGCGCACCTCGTGCGCTATCGGGAAATGAACGTTTTTCTTCTCGTTAGCACACGTCCCTTTAGCGCACCTCGTGCGCTATCGGGAAAGAAACGCGTCTTTTCTCTTTAGCACACGTCCCATTAGCGCACCTCGTGCGCTATCGGGAAAGAAACGCATCTTTTCTCTTTAGCACACGTCCCTTTAGCGCACCTCGTGCGCTATCGGGAAAGAAACGTGCGTGCGCTATTGGGAAATAAACGTGTTATTTCTCTTTAGCACACGTCCCTGAAGCGTACCTCGTGCGTTATCGGGAAATGAACGTTTTTCTTCGCGTTAGCACACGTCCCTTTAGCGCACCTCGTGCGCTATCGGGAAATAAACTTTTTTTTCTCGTTAGCACACGTCCCTTTAGCGCTCCTCGTGCGCTATCGGGAAAGAAGAAACGTGCGTGCGCTATCGGGATAATGCTTCCAACATTTCGTGCGCTATCGGTACTATGTTTCATTTTCTTGTGTGCTATCGGGCAAATGTGCATATTAGTTGGTGCGTTATCGGGATAGTGCGCCATTTATTTGGTGTGCTATCGGGACGTGTGCTAAAGGGATGTGGGCTATCGGGAATTATTTTAAATTCGACGTGTGCTATCGGGCTGTGCGCTATCGCACCGTGCGCTAACGGATCCCGCTCACAGATTACACGGTGAAATTTGATATAATGGGTCTCCACAAGATGAACAAAAGAGACCATCCATGAGAATATACGGACATATGTCGTGTCGGCGAACAGCGTATAACATTGAGAACAATCCGTGTATTCTGACAATGCATGACGCACAAAACTTCGTATGTCCAGGAGTGAAATAAGAGTATATGCAACACATCTTTGTCAGAGGATTTAACGCATTAATTTCTGCTTGATTCAACACTCTGAAAATTTCGTCCGGAATATCCTCATCAGCCATTTCACTATCATAACACGAATCGTCTGACAATATTGCATCATCATCAACTTCCATTCCTTCCTCTTCATTCACTTCCATTTCTTCAGGCACTTCTATTTCTTCATCGTTTGCTTCAACTTCCATTCTTTCTTCTCCTTCAAACTGCAATTCTTCAAAATCCATTTTATATACACTTTGCTTACTTGCACTCACGCGCTAAAATATAAACTTTGGATAATATCCGAAGGTTCTTTTCCAATAAAATTCGCTGTCGAGAAACTCCCGGTTCGATCGGAGATCGGCGATTCCCAATTCGCGGCGGATCAAATACCTCACTATGTCAACTCTCCACAAACGCACTCTAGAACAATTTCTCATGCGCGGTTCGCTGATCTTCACGATTTTGAATTTACTATTGAGCACCGGTTTGCACAAGTTTTCATATTCGTCGTTCATGTCACGTCATGTGTTGTACTCGCGACTTTCAGTCCACGACTACTGAGCGTACCATCAAATTCATCCTTCTATATCTCACTATTGTCACATCGTTTGTTTAACATATCTAATTTCACAATGATCTCAGCATCCGTACGGATGCGCCTTGCGAAAAATCTACGATGTGCAGTTTTGCACGTGTGCAATGAAGTCACCGCGAGACACGTATGTTCATGAAAACGATATCGCACCATTAACTTTCAATGGTTTAATCTGTATAACTGCTATTGAACCGCCATCAAACTTCTTTAAAACATCTTTAAAAACAACTTTAAAAACAGCTATCAAACAACTTTAAAAACAACTATCAAACAACTAAAACAGCTTTAAAAACAGCTATCAAACAACTATCAAACAACTAAAAACAGCTTTTGAACAGCTAAAAACAACTATCAAACAACTAAAAACAGCTATCAAACAACTAAAAACAACTAAAACAGCTTTAAAAACAGCTATCAAACAACTATCAAACAACTAAAAACAGCTTTTGAACAGCTATCAAACAACTAAAACAGCTTTAAAAAAACAGCTATCAAACAACTAAAAACAGCTTTTGAACAGCTTTTGAACAGCTAAAACAGCTTTTAAACAGCTTTTGAACAGCTAAAACAGCTTTTAAACAGCTTTTGAACAGCTAAAACAGCTTTTAAACAGCTTTTGAACAGCTAAAACAGCTTTTAAACAGCTTTTGAACAGCTAAAACATCTATATTATACTACAAACTATGTGGGAAAAGGAAATAAAACATTTTATATATACATATATAGTTTATTTAAAAAAAATCATAATTTTTTCTAGTGTCGCGACCACCAGTTAAATATTTTTAATACATTTTGTAATGCGCAATTCTTAACATGTTTTTCACATCTTATAGTATTAGTAACATCTAGATTATTTAAAGATTCGATATCTTCGTAATCGACATCCAAAGTCTCAATGTTTAGATTTTTTCTCGCTTTATTCTCAAGTAGATTCACCAGCCATTCTCGTTTCTGGCATCCCTTGACGTACACAAGAGTCGACGTCTCGTCGCCCTCTCCAAGCACGGCCGATGTAATTAAATGTTTCGCCATGCTGTATGGCACGTTTCCATCCTCCCATCGTAGTCCATGGTGATTTGCAATCAACCAAGAAGCGCATGATTTGTCGGATTTCATGAGGAGACTCCATGGCATGGGACATGTAAAAATGTAATGCGCCAAAACGGTCCCGTTTCTCAGAACCGCCACCTCCTTTACGCCAAATTTCATCCCGACGGTGAAGCCTTGCAGATCGACAAACGTTGGTACGATCATGACGAAACGACGGAGCAATCTGTATCTTATCGCGGTACATCAGTGCTTCTTATATCGCAATACCCGCTGATATTGCAATTTACATGATTTTGCGTACTACGTTCGACAACGGACAGTATTCGATTACACGATCATGCAAGATGAGACAATAGGCGGTAGTATTTGCCGGTAAGTTCTCTTTGCAGTCAAATTCTATTCGCACATCCACGGTGGCGCTCTTGGCAGATTCGTTTTGTCGCGAGCAATCGATGACAACAAAAGGTCCTTCCATCAGGAATGTATACAAGCTGCAAAGCGTATCACTGGAATCGTATCCGTAATAAGCTTTACGAAAACGCGCATACATATTGAAAAGGACGGCGTATCGATTTTTGCCAAAATCCAGATTCAAGTCGTCGTACGGATAAAATTCAGAGTTTAGATAAAGTTTCACGTTGGTCAAGTTACAGTCATCGAATACGCTAACATTTTGAGACATGATATTCTTGCGCCCGGTCTGCAGCGCAAAGATAACGTATCGCGGCTTCTCCAGCTGAGTCGCCGTTTTGACGGCCCACGAATGCTTGGTCGTGTTCTGCAACATGGGGTACTCGTACAGATCCCACGAACGGAAACTAACACTAAGATATCGCCAGCTTTCCAAGGCCCGTAGCATGGATAGCTTATTGATCTCGTTTAATGTGACGTGAGGCATTCGCCACTGTACTTTAAACAATTCAATTTCCGGCTCCGTCGCCGGATTTCCCACAATGCAATTGTTGTCGCTGCGCGCTCGTATCAAAATTAATTCGTGACGAGCGTTAACAACCACGCGTTTGTAATCCTCGCAAAAGCCCAGCAACCTCTTGAGCGGTACGCAAAAGTTGAAGTATCCTTCCGGTATGCTCGATGAAACGTCCCATCCAGCATTCCGCATGAGTTGAGAATCATTATACGATAGCGATACATAGTTCTTGATGGTACTGGTTATTCCAACGTTTCTGTTGCGATCAATCTCCACACCGTTGAGCTCGTATCGAATCTCATCGAACATGAACGCTGCACAATTATTCGCAAGCGTTGCCTGAGACACGTCATTCCTTTTCTTTATCGTCAATTTTCCTTCAACGTAGAGAAAGCTCTCGCACGGCGTGTATAAATCCTGCTGTTGTATGGGTATTCTTATCTCATCGTTATATCCAAACGTTGTGTTGGCGTACGGATTGTACGTGTGTGTCTCAATCTTGACGACGCTGTTGTCAAAGATCGGTTCACCTCCAATGTTTAAGATATTAGCCATTTCGTACGACAAAACCCAATGATTTCAGAAATTCAACGTTCGACGCAGTGAGTTTCTTCTTTGGCGATCGGATTGTCTCTCTAATTTTGTTTCTCGTCTGTTGCACCTGCTCAGCTTCGTTCAGTACGAGCATCTCACGTTATCGCTGTCGTCTTCGTACATGCAGTCTAACGGTGATCTCCTCTCCACGAAAACCAATCAATCGACCGTCCTGATCCACGACGCGAAGCGTCAAGTCCGAAATGCTCCGTACGATGATCGGAAGGTAAATGATCTGTGCCGGCGTTTCCGATATCTTATATCCTGGAGGCACACTCGGTGAAAACTCGTGTATCGTGTGCACGTACTTGTCATTGCTGTACGCACCCGCGGTCACGTTACACTCTATGCGAATGATGTTTACGTTGATGATATTTATCGGAACATCCGATTCGTGCTATTGTCGCGACTCCAGCACGCGATTCGCTGAAAATCCCAGCAGCGATCCAATGTTGTTCGGTTTGGTGAAATTTATCCGATAAGCGCACTTGATCTCGCTCTTCATCGTATTGTTATTAGCCCGAATAATAATCAATGGGTGCGGTTCATCTTCGTTTATCGAGACATTATTGGATTGATCCCATAAAAGAGCGCGTTTCAAATACATGTCTATATCACGCAGTTCGTACGATCCTTCGGGAATGGTAATCTCCTTGTCGTCGTCATAGTAGAATTTATTGTTCGACGAATTTACATTCGGTATCGTGTGATACGATATTTTCAAAATCTGTCAGACCAAGCTCGTAATCGCCATCGCTCAAATCCACGGCGGGAAAGTAGCTTACCGCGAGGATGCTGCTCTTGCCGGTGAGCGTAAATGTCAGTGACATGTTTGAATGAATACTGAGATTAAACAGCGTAACGCCGGTCTTTAAATTGATTGTCAGCCGACTGTAGAAAACGCAGACACAGTTGTCCACAATTGCTCTGATCGTATCGCTGATATGGCGTGCGATTGTACTCTATTACATTGTTCTTTAGATACTGCGCCAATTCTCTCGGTGGTTGAAGATTGCCAAAACTGTTGAAATATATGGCACGATCTCCCCTCTTCGCGTACGCCACCCAGTGAGTACCCGGTCCCTCAGTATTATCCAAATTCACGATACCGCTCTCGTTTCGACGTACACCGCCGATCGGTAACGAGTCGCGCATGAAAATACCTCTAAAATATGGAATGCGCATACGTTTTGCCAGTTGTTGCAGTTGTACGTTGGTAGTTACGCCCTTGGGGATTTTTAGCGTCTCTTCGACGTTTTTTTTTTCTCGAGACTCCCCGTCCGCGTTTGTACGGAGTGAGATAAAGTCCGTGACCTTCCATGGCGCGATTGTGACGTTGCATCTCTTCCAGCTGACGTCGCGCGGCTTTGTTATCGTTCACAGCCTTTGCGACTCTCGCCGCTCCGCCGACCAACGAACCGAGAACCCCTAATAACGGCAGGATCGGTAGGATACCGCCGCGTTTCGCTACCGGAAGTATTCGCTTGTTCTTCTTCTTTTTCTTCGTTTTCAAACCCATACCGAGTTTCGTTTTAGCCTTCATGGCCGCCCAGACGGCTGTAGCTGCAGCTCTCTCTCCGAGAGTCGAATCGTTCGCGGTGACACGTTTTCGCGCTTTCACGGCGAGTATATTGTCTGCCACGTGTCGTTCTGCGAGATCGCTGCTACGCGAGTAGGCTATGTCGTGCTCGCGACACGCTGCGTCCAATGGATTAATACCCCGATCACCTCTTGCCAATCGTGTTTCTAAATGAGTTTCCGGACCGCAAAATTGATAGCCGGGAATGTGTAATTCGATCGGAAGCGCGTTTATCGCGCGATTCAACAGACCTCGACCTATCTTCGGCGGCATTCGCCGCAGTTTTTTATCAACGGCGGCGGACCGTCGATGTGCGTTTGCTGACACGACAAATTATAATGTATTAAACAGCGACGGTATTGCTGAACCTCCGAATCTGCCTTGATATGTTCGGGAAGCTTATCCCACAAATAATCTATATGATTATAAAACTGCCGTAGTAGAATGACCTTTGGTATATACTTTAACTGCTCGGCGGTTAAATCGTAAATATCGCAGTTATCATCTGCGGTCCGTCGAATTGCGGCAAGACAAACGTCTTGATAAGCTTGCTGGAAAGTCCGCACGGTGTACGTTTCGAGAACGTGTATGTGTACTCGAAATCGTTGCAACAGCCGAAATATCGATATTTAGAGAATATACTAACACCGATAGAAGAGATTGGCTACTTTACGTTCTCGAATAACAGCGACGTCATTCCACCGAGCGAGGCGCTCCCGAATTCTATTTTTATCTTTGATGACGTGGCGTGCGACAAGCAGGATACGATAAGAGAATACTTTGCAATGGGCCGGCACGCGGACGTTGACTCCTTCTATCTTTGTCAGACGTATGCAAAGATACCGAAGCATCTTATACGCGACAACGCGAATTTATTGATTCTGTTTAAACAGGATGGTACGAATCTGAAACACATATTCAACGATCACGTAAACACAGATATGTCATACGATGATTTCAGCAAATTGTGTCATACATGTTGGCAACAAAAGTATGGATTCGTGGTGATGGACAAGGACAGCGCGATTTCGAATGGTCGATACAGAAAAGGATTTAACAACTTTGCGATACCGAAACGTGGTTAGTTGTTGTCGACGCGCCGATTGAACAACGTTATCGCAACATGGACAGCAGCGAGGAGATTAGAGATGATTTCTGCCCAGTGCTCTGAATGTCAACGTGAAGAAATTCAAGCAAGCGCGGGTAAACGGCGGGAGTATAGCAAATCAAATTGCGAAAACGAGCGATTCGATTCGCAAAAAGTATCACGCCTTGAAAACTGGTAAAATGGAGGAAGATATCGCGTTGGAGAGACACTTTAAGCCCATCATCGAGCCTCTAAGGCAGATTGCCGAAAACACCGTTGGCAAAGAATCTGACGTGTCAAAGATTGAGAATGAAACGGCGTAGGAAGACGAAGAGCCAAAGTTCAAACGAAAACGACCAAACGCCTCGTTTAACGACTCTGTAATGGCTTCAACTCCGGTTACGTTGAAACGATCGATAAATGTGCCATCTAATTTGAGCGAAATAACCAAAATTTTACAACCGCATAAATCGAGACGATCGACAGGTCCATTGAATGAACCACCGATAACCTCTGCGCCTTCCGTGCAACCCACAATGCTCGAATCACTCGCAAACGAAGATGTTTTCGAAACCACGGATGACTCACTCGTGACGTCCGTTCGACAGCAGTTGCAAACATCTGAGGGTCGAGAAACGTTGCGAGATCACTTTGGTCTATTGGGCCAAAAGTACGTCGGGGCAGTTCTGAGCGGCGATCAAGAAAGCGGTATGGACACCATGTACGGCGTTTATTTCAGCAACGATGGAATGATGCTCGGTAATAAATGTTTTGACGTGAACAACGCGGACAACATAATTATCGACGGCATACGATACGCTGGCACACGCGGTCTTTACGAGTTGATCTTTAAGAAATTTCCCAATGACGATATCTACACGGAGGACGATATGCAAACATACAAGAGCATTCTGTTGACGACGAGTGCTCATAAACGCAATTATGATGCTCACGCTAAAATAAATGGCAACAGGGGATACAAGTACACACAAATAATCGCACCGTTGATTTCGGGTAAAAAAGCTGGAAAAGGTATACCGCGTGCCATGACATTAAACGGCAACAAGATCGACCATATAATTGCATCGTCGATTTCGGGTAAAAAAACCTGGAAAAGGTATACCGCGTGCCATGACATTAAACGACAACAAGATCGACTATGTTCATTGGGACGATCCCAACGAGCTTGTAGATCGTCTCCGATTGCTCGAAGCTTTGCGCCTAGCGGGTCACACCGGTCACGATAACGAGATCCTGTCGATTATCGAGGAACTTCGCGAGGCTGGACTTATTATAAATTAAACCGCGCGTCGGCGAGTCATTCAATCAACATCGAAATGCCGATCAACAAGTTTGGTATATCGCTCGAAAAAGGCGGTGCGAAACCGTACTATCAATGGAGCGGATTAATCAGAAATTACGTGCGCGATAACGCTCTTTGCATGGTCGCCACCGACTTTGACGCGAAATCGCGCAAGATTCGACGGATAGCGCCGCCTGTAGATGATGGCGATGCAGCCAATAAACGTTACGTGCAGCAGAGCGTGCAAATTTTGAAAAATCGGCAGGATGAAATCGAGAGAAAGATGGCCGCATTCCAGAATAACGTGCAAATTACCCTAAACGAACTTCAAAAGATGATTCAAGATGTAATTGCGAATCATCGCGAATAGATAAGAACGTACATCTGATCTCTGCGTCAGTTGCGCGTCAGCGTCATGGCTAGTAAGAAGCAATCAACTGAGAAACGGAGGCTGGTGGAAGAATTACACGCTCCTGCGAGAAGAAATTTTTCGCGAAGACGCGTCATAGTGCCCGGATACGATAACCTGTGGCAGGCGGATGTGGTCGAGATGCGTCCATACACGCGATTCAACAGAGGCTACTACTACATACTCACCGTTATCGACGTGCTGAGCAAGCACGCATGGGCCGTACCGCTCAAGGCCAAGAGCGGAACCGAGGTTACTACGGCGATAGCGAAAATAATTCGAGACGGCGGAAGATGCCCGAAAAATCTGCAGACTGACAAGGGCAAAGAATTTTACAACGCAAACGTGCAGAAACTCTTGAAGAAACATAATATCAATCACTATTCGACCTATTCCGTAATGAAGGCATCGGTCGTCGAACGATTCAATCGCACGCTCAAGAACGACATGTGGAAAATGTTTACGCTCAACGGAAATTACAAATGGATCGACTCGCTGCCGGGTCTCGTATCGGATTACAACGCGCGAAAGCATCGAACTATCGGCATGCGACCTATCGATGTTACCCCCGCGATCGCCGACAAGCTCCTAACAACGGTGTACAGCCACGTAAAGATCGCTGCTCCCGCGCGATTCAAAGTGGGCGACTCGGTACGCGTGAGTAAATTCAAGACAATCTTCGAGAAAGGATACACGCCAAATTGGACCACGGAGGTGTTTAGAATCGTCAAAGTGCAGAAAACTAATCCCGTGACGTATCTATTGGAAGATTCCTGCGGAAAACCCGTCGCCGGCGGCTTCTACGAATACGAGTTACATCGCGTTGCTAATCCCGACGTGTATCTCGTTGAAAAAGTTTTGCGCAAAAGGGGGGATGAGGTTTATGTAAAGTGGTTAGGATTTGATAATTCACACAATTCATGGATACACAAGAATAATGTATTGTAAAAATTTATTACAATATAAAAACATATTATACATACAAATGAGTCATTTATTTACATAAATATCTAAATGTAATTACAATTGTATTTTACAATGGTATTTTATAATGCCCCCATGGCAGCGTCTCGGTAGAACCGGGTATAATGTATTGCTTATTATCGTACGGACTTAGAGCTATTTTCGTTTCGGACACGGTGTATACCTCGTGCTGTTTGGATCTTATGCAGGCTTGCTGTCGCGTCATTTCAATTTCGTCGCGCAGACACCGCGTGTAATCGTCGAACGTTATCGATGGCTACGACGTTACTCTTAACACCTTTAGCTTTTTTCGTATCTTTCTTACCGTCTACTCGCAAGGCGTACATCTTTGCTCTAAGCCCGACGAATTCGGTCATTATCGCACCGTTGTTTTCATCTTTCATTAAACCCGGAACTTTTTTATTGGCGAGTGGGATATCGTACGCATTATCGACCGCGTAATCGCTAGTGTCAAATCTAATAATGTGGCGCTTCATGGTGTCATACACATCGTCGCACTCGATGTGATAAATGAGACTGTCCGTATCGGTGTACGTGACTTTACACTTGTCGCGATACAACGGTAACATGTACTCGTGATGAATTTCGTACAAACATGTCTTGGATATATCGAGGATGCACATACCCACGTAGATTGGTTTGTCGAACTTCACCTCGAGTTTTCGCATTTCTATTGCTACTAGATTCTCCGAAAAGACGCTTCGGCTATGAAAATTTGGTTTCGCGATCAATGCCTCCGCGCCGTATCTACCCTCCCAATGAGTCACGAGTCGCACGTCAACGTGATTGCGCACATTCTCCATGGTTTTGCCAAACACAGCATTGTTCATCAATTTGTATAAATTTTTCTCGAAATCATTTTTGGCCAATGTTCTAAATTTCGTATTAAGTTCTATATAATCGCGAAGCCATGGAGATTGCGCGAATTTCAATATGCGGTGAATCTTTGATATACGGAGACCGTGACGAGTGCACTGCTGCAGGTTGCGATAATGTATGACATAACGTTTCTTATCGTATAATGTTGCGAAGAGCTTGTCCTGCCGCTTACCGGGTGGTTTATCGCGCGTCGGACAAAACGGTAGGTCAGTGTGCGCGTCGTGAAGATGTTGCGGATATTCCAAGTCAACTTCGAGAATGTAGCCTATCGTGGAATCCACCGCAACATCCATAACATTAAAATCGGTTACGTCGTCGACCCATTGAAAATCTGCGTAAGGCAATGGTTGACACATTGCCCAGCCGTATAAGTTGTTTACGTCGAAATACATCAGATATGACGACGGTTTCGATGGATCGTACGACTGCATGTACTTGTTGTTGGCCAGCGCGTATCTGTTTGAACATTGACTCAAACCGCCGCGTATACCGCGTTCGATAAACATGACCATGTCAATGTCGGTGAGCAATTCGAAATTGATACGTGTATGCTTCAACATAGCGTCCCACGTAAAACCCGGTAGAGTATAATAATATGCCGGATCGAGTCCATAACTCGCGACGCAGCTATCGCGAAAATTTTCAAAGATATCGGCCAACAGCAAGACATCGGTTTTGAGATATAAATCGCTGTAGTCACCGAGCGTTCGAATGGAGAACCGCTGCCAGACGTTGACGGCGTGCGCGTAATCGCTCTCGGATACGGTGTCACCTGTCAATGAACTATAAAACGAGTCGCGCGGTGGTAAACACGAGTCCTCCAACTTTTCGACGCAGTCAATGTACTCATACGGAAATACGCCTTTTCGTGTCAGCAAATCAAAATTTTCTGCGGATATTTTACAAAATTCGCGTTGCAATATTCGCAGTTTATCCTTGCTGAGATAAGATGCCAATTTGTCGAGACTAGCGGTGAGAAACTTGTACGAATCGATAAATCGCAATTTGACGCAAATTTTCTTATCTTTATCTTCGGTACTTTTAACGTTTTTCGTAAATGAAATGTATTTCTCTTTTGTGATTGGGAGTAAGTCTACATGTCCTTCGTACGCTGTTGCTATTTCCGTTATAATAAAATGTGCGTCGTAGCCAGATAAATTATGAAAAACTATGGGAATGCAATGCGAATCTTTGTAGTTCAGATTACAGTTTGAGTGCGCGGGACCTCTGTACTGACCGGTCAGATGACAATGATCCCGTACTCGCACGTCGTCTGGCTCAAACGGTTTTTCGCACACGTGACAGTGCGTTGCGCTGTTAAACTTTTCCCACTCGTCTCGCGTAAAATCCGCCATGGGTATATTAGTGGACAAGATTGTCTTTACGTCGTGAGCTAAACGTTAGCTCCTCGGCGAACCACGCGACGCAATCCTTATCGCGACGAAACCGATACATTGATAGCGAGTCGTCATACGAGCAACGCACGTAGTACCCTATGCTAAACACGCGATGATGTTGATATGTGTACCTGGACGATTCCGGATCCGCTTCCATCTTCTCCAGGGTACATTCCAGGTCGGCGTATACGATAAACGGAACTCGTTCCTTCCTGTTGTGATTCTTGAAAGCCAACCACTTGTCGTTATCGCTCGGTAACTTGATCGCGCAGTCGTTCATCTCCTGACAGTCGACGGTGTGGGCTTCCAATTTCTCGCTGGAGCTGAAGTAGTGCAAACATCTGTAAATAAAGAAATTTTTTATATATCTTTTACGTAAAAATTATTTTTATTAGTTATTAGGATGTATACTCACCGATCGCAAAAGTATTTCCTGTGCTCTTTTTTACTCAATTGTGAGCTCACGAGGCGGGATAGGTTCTTGATCCATGCAAAATGTCCCACGTTGTCGTCCTGCATGTACAGCAGATTTACATGTCTGTTCATCTTTCGACCAGTAACCCGTATTGGCAAGATAGCAAGTTCCTTGTTTTTTTTCTCGATGCCGTACACGTTGATGGAGATGTCGTTGTAATCTTCAAAATTTTTAATTTGATCCAACGTCATTGGAAATTTAATGTTTGTAAGATTTAGCACCGACGTGTAATGAGGATACGACAATTGCAGATCAGCATTTCTTTGGGCTGGATGCAGAGCAGCCGTCACTGACCATGCGAAACATGCATTGCCCATTGATCGCACGTTTATCACCGCTCTCTTCAATTTAATTTCTCGCGGTATTTCCACAAAACACCCCGCGTGCAATGGATTATATTTGTTTACGTTAACAGTCAAATTAAGTATATGCGACAACGCCCATCCGCTATCACGTTCCTGGAATTCCTCCAGCGATGTTAGGGTAGGCTCGATGACGTGTCGCTTGTACCACTCACACAGATCGGACTCACGGAAGAGTTCATAGTTTCTCGTAGCGATACTTTTATTTGCGCGTTTGTCGCCCGCAACAAATTCACCATTAAACATTGTGTTTATTTTTACATTGTCATGTCGTTGCATGACGTTCCGCACACGATCGAGTACAATGTCTCTCGCATCTTTGAGAAATTGATGAGGGTCGATGTGTTTGGAATTTATTACCACACCGGTCAGTATACGACTTTCAAAGGCCGTATCTGTCTCGCGCCATCTGAGTCCTGTCTCACTCGCACTGTATCCTGCACCCACATGCACAAAACGTTGACGTACCGAGTCTTTCAGACCTTCGAGTCGTGCGATACAGGCGACCAACGACTGTTTGAGACCGATCGATGACTGTTTAGGATCGATCGATAATCGCGGCCGTTTAATTCGGCTTTGTTCTTCCAACGATTCGATAAACTCGTCGCATCGTTGCTCCCACGCGGCAAAGTCTTCCCTCGAATTTAAAAGGGTGGATTGGTCCAACAACTCTTGCTCCATGTTATTACACGATCCTCTTTCTGACACACTTTGTTGTACTCGCGACTTCCAGTCCTCGACTACTGAGCGTATCCCCCAGATTCGTCAATTTATATTCTACTAATGATGCATCGTTTGCTTTTTTATCATATCTAATTTTATCTCAGCATCCGTACATTTGCGCCTTCCGAAAAAATGCAAAATTTGCAGTTTTAAACGTGTGTGATGAAATCATTGCGAGACACGTATGTTCTTGAAAACGATATCGCGCCATTGACTTTCGGTGATTTGATCTGTATCAATGCAGCAGCCGTACATCGGCGCTATTTGCAAAATTTGCAGTTTTGCACGTGTCCGATGAAATCATCGCGAGACATGTATGTTCTTGAAAACAATAATGCTCCATTGACTTATGCAAAATTGCAAAATTTGCAGTTTTGCACGTGTTCGATAAAATCATTGCGAGACACGTCGCGACATGTTCTTGAAAACAATAACGCTCCATTGACTTATGCGAAATTGCAAAATTTGCAGTTTTGCACGTGTTCGATGAAATCATCGCGAGACACGTATGCTCTTGAAAAAAATTATATTTGATGCCCGATGAGGTAATCTCATCACGAATGTTCTTGACAAAGATATCACATTTAACATATATGTGGTGGTGGTCACCATGCAGCAGCCATACATTGGCGCTATTTGCAAGATTTGCAGTTTTTTGTATGTATAAATGGTCTGCGAGGATTCTAGAGCGCAGTCAAGAGTTTGATACGGTTCGAGTACGTCGCAAACAGCCTCCAGTTATGATGAACACTCACGGTGCGAACTACTACGTTCCGATTCAGGATGAAACGTGCGAGAAACAGCACAATGAGTAAGTACCGCTAATTTTCGTATATACTTGTGCAAAAAAAATCTTTTATAAACATAATTGTATTTTTTTCAGTTTTGATAAACCTCGTTATACGCCTCGTATTTTGGGAAGGAGATTTGCCTTGACATCGACAGCATAAAAATTTTTGGATGTTGGAATCAACGCGGGACCTATGTCCTCTGTGGATATACTTATTGGTGATAATCGAGGCAATCAGATAATTCTGCCTCATGCAACGTGGGTGACATTCATCGAAAAACGTGCAGATATTCAGCGACTCGTGCAGTCACCGGCGCCATCATCGCTAGCGTTTCGAGATCTGGAGCTCGTTAAAATACGTGACGCAAATATTGTAAAATTGACGTCGTGCGACACCAGCTTGTACATGAAACCGTTAACCGTACTCTTCCTGTTCGAACTAGAACATTGCGTCGAAAATGTGTATTTTCAACTATGCCAAAATGTTCATGGCGTAAGTGACAAATTTAAACAATTTGTAACCATTTTACGCCAAAATTGTATCACCGATAAATGTAATGCAATTAGAATCTTGCATGAAGTTTATGATAAAAATTCAATTATTGATTGCGAACTGTTGGCGTATGCTGCAGATAATATTATACACGATGTATTACATGAGAAATAAATGTATATTAAAAATGCATATCACTGTATCTAAAATTATCTTTCCTTCTGTCTACCTTTCCCTTGTCCACCGTCAGCGGTTTAGAATTACAGAGCGGTAACTCTCGATAAGAATGCGCGTGCTGCACTCGTCGCGCGATCCTTAAACGTTTTCTCTCATCTGTCTCATATAAATTATTAAATATTCTTCCTCTTATTTCCAATAAATAAATCACTTAAAATAATATAAAAATGATCTAACTATAATGGGTGACGGGAGCGAGAAGACGCGCGCGAACGGGGGAGAAAGAACGGGGGCCGGGAGCGCGAGAGACCGCGCGCGAGGGAGAGAGAGATAACGCGACCGTGAAGACGCGCGCGAACGGGGGACGGGGGCGCGAGAGAACATCTACGAGAGGGAGATAACGCGAGCGGGAGCGAGCCGTGTGACGTCACGCGGACCGACGCGGCCATTGCACGCGGACTCCGCGGCGCGGCGAAAACGCGAACGCGGTCACTCCTCCCCGCGGCGCGGCGAAAACGCGAACGCGGTCGCCCCTCCCCCGCGGCGCCCGAAACGCGGTACCCCTCTCTCTCCGCGGCGCGGCAAAAACGCGAACGCGATCGCCCCTCGCCCCGCGAACCCCTCTCCCGCGGCGGCGGAAACGCGGTTCCCCCCTCCCCCTCCCCCCCCCCGCGGTACCACCCCGCCTCTCACCCCCCCTCGCCCACATTTCATTTAGAACCGGCCTAGCTTACCTGCTCAAAAGCGATATCAGGTCGTGTAGCATTCGTCAGATACATTAAGCTTCCTATAGCTTCTCTATAAGGTATTCTTCTAATTTCTTCTCTAATACTCTTTTCTTCTAATTTACTCTTTTTGTTTTTATTGCTCACTTTTCTGGTGACCATAGGAGTATTCTGAGGCTTGCATTCATTCATATGAAACTTTTCCAATATGCTCTCAGTATATCGCGCCTGATGAATGCTCATATATCTTTCTTCTTTGTTTCGCTCTATTGTTATTCCCAGAAAGTTCTTGGGTTCTCCAAGATCCTTCGTCTCAAATGTTTCACTTAACTTCTTTTTCATTTCCTCTAATTTCTCCTGGTCATTACTTGTAATCAACATATCGTCTACATAAAGCAGTACGATCACTATTTTGCCTTCTTTCCTCCACGTGAACAGGCATGGCTCATGTAGGTCATTTTCTAATCCAAGTTTCTGAGCCTCTTCTGAAAATCTCTTATTCCATCTTTTTGGACTTATCTTCAATCCATACAAAGCTTTATTTAATTTACACACCTTGGTCTTCTTGGTGTTTTCATCCACTTCTACTCCGTCTGGAATTTCCATGTATATTTCTTCTTCTTCTAAAATTCCATTTAGGAATGCAGTTTTTACATCTAATTGACAGGTATATAAATTATACTTGTTTATTATTACCAGTATAGATCTAACCAATGACAATCTCGAAACCGGTGCATATGTCTCTTTCAGATCATACACATTTTTGTCTTTACATCCTCTTATTACCAGTCTCGCTTTATATCTGGTTGATACATCTGCTTCTAATTTTCTTTTGAATACCCATCTTGAATCTATAATGTTAGCTCGTCTACCATCTAACATCTCTGTCGGTCTATCAACAAGCGTCCATACTTGATTGGTTTGCATAGACTCAAGTTCTTCTATTACAGCATTTTTCCAGTTTTCTCTTTCGCTGCTTGTCATTGCCTCTTCATATGTCGAAGGCTCTCTATGTAATGGTGCCAGAAGACATCGACTCAATTTGTCTTCATTCTCTATATTCGGTTGAATATTTTTCACAGTAGTATAATTAGCAAAGCTCCATTATCTTCTAGTTTTCTTTTCGTTTTTTTCTTACTTCTAGTCATTGGAGTTTCACTTTCCTTTCTTCTGCTTCTGTTCGTCTAATTGTGTTGTTTGTTTTCTCGGTCTTCCTCTTTTCCTTTTCTCAGGAATCTCTAGTTTCTGTTCTCCCTTTTCCTCATCTTCTACGAATTCTTTCATCCAATTTTTATTTGAGTCTTTTTCATCTTCTATTTGACTGTTTTTATATATCTCTTTATATGTTACCTTTTCATTGAATCGGATGTGTCGGGACTCTATGAATTTTCTTGTGCTTGGATGCCAGAGTATATATCCAGTGTCAGTATATCCCACCAACACACCTCTAATCGCTCTCTTGTCGAATTTCGACATAGGCTTTGGTACTCTTGCATATCCAATGCATCCGAATCTCTTTATTTGCTCAAAATGACAACTCGTTTCTGATGAAAACTTCTTCAACGGGATCTCGTACTCTATAGTTTTATGTGGAGATCTGTTGTACGCATGCACAGCAGCGTCAACTGCCAACTCCCACATACTCTTTGGTAATCCCGAGTCAAACATATATGTTCTTACTTTCTCTTGCAACGTTCTGTTGAACCTTTCTGCAACTCCATTGTGTTCCGGAGTGTACGGTGGTGCAAATATGGCTTCTATCTATTCTCTTTTTAACACCTCTCTAAATGTACCTCCCGTGAATTCCTTGCCTTGGTCTGACTTCACGTAACACAGCTTTTCTTCTTTTCCTAGTAGATTTCTGGCGGATATTAAATATTTCTCTAGAGCCTCTCCCGATTCATTTTTCGTCTTCAAAGAGTAGGCTTTCGCTAATCTAGAATAGTCATCTATAAAGGTGATTATAAACCTCTTTTGTCCTGGATAGGATGTAGGTTTTATTGGACCCATGATGTCCGTATGTATTACCTGTAATGGTCTCTGTGCTCTATTTCTATTTTCTTTAAACGGCAGTTTTGCCATCTTTGCCATTATACAGACTTCACACTCTAATATGGAGTTATCAAACTTAACATTCTCTAATCTCTTTTCTACTTTTTGTAATTGTCTTAGATAATTTAACGATGCGTGACCTAATCTAACATGCCATAACATCGCCTCATTTATTTTCTCTAATTTCTTTAGTTTTTCAATTACTGAGCTTTCAAACATTTCTTCTATATTCTCTATTTTCTGTATATCCTCTAACTTAATGACTTGCTCGAGTTCGGTATTGTTGTGTTCTGTTTTTGTTCACATCTGTGAGCTCTCCTTCATTCTCCCTTCCAATCGCAGAGCCAACACTATCCCTCTCATCTAATTCTCCCTCCGAAATGGATAATTCATTGTTCTGAATGTTTGCTTGCGATTGTTCAGGAAACTCACAATGTGGAACAATTTCTGCTCTACATCTATACACTGCACATTCTACATTGTCATTGTCCTCTATATTATTATTTTTAACCTCAAATTGTATAATCCAATTTGGTTTTTCATAAATTCCCTCAAAAACTATTTTATTTGTCAGTTTATTGTAAATTTTAAACAATTTATCATCTAAATAAATACTGAACCCTGCATCAGCCAACTTTCTTAGAGATAATAAATTTTCGGATACTTCCTTTGTTGCAATTACATTTGTTAATTTAATAACTCTCTTTTCTTTTTCATTTGTAATCAACAAAAGATCTCCCTTACCATCTATTGAAATGTCTGCAAGCTCATTTTTATTCGCGCATTTAATAATTCTATTTCGGGGAGACGGCTGGTCTAGTGGGTAGAGCGCCAGATTCGTAATCCGGAGAGCCGGGTTCGAATCCCGCTAGGCCGATGAGAATTTTTCTCAGCA